>NC_142066.1:157393216-157608216 GCF_059756535.1 Pantherophis guttatus | reverse complement strand
GATTCCTGGGGAATTCTCACCTCTTGGGAAATGCAAAGGGAGGGAGGGGTTGTGTGGATTGAAAAACCAGAAGATGTCCCTGGGAAACTTTCCTTATCTCTCTTTCTCAGAGAGGCCGCTAAAAACAACATCTTCACACCCGGCGGATTGGAGGAATCCACATCGGACGGTTGCGAGGGGGTTCCTAACGCCCTTAATCCTAGTTGTGTGGCCCGAGGGAATTCAGAGCCTGCTTTGATTCTTTCACCCCTTCTCTCAATAAAAGGTTCCTTTCGAAAGGCAAAAGTTTCAAGAGTTTCTGAGCTTTCTTGAATAAGGGGGGAAGAGGCCGGGCCTTACAGTCAGGTCCCGATTTTGGGAATAAACAATGTTGGATTCCAAAATAAACGACAAACCGGCATGGTTTGTGAACCTGGATGGTCCCCGACTTAATGACAATTCGTTTTGTGGACTGTTCCAAGTTACAACGGCCCCGGAAAAAGGAAAAGGGACCCGGGAGCCTTTTTTTCCCCACCCTTAAGACCGTCGCGGGATTTACATTCGGAGGCTAGTCAAATCACTTAAAATTTGTGACGGTTGGATCATCCTGGACTCCTGTTATCCCCTTCTGCGATGGGGAAGGCGGATTCATTTAACGACCACATGACTTGTTTAAGGACTGCCATGATTCACTCAAAACAAGTCGGACATAAAAGCCGTAAAAGGGTACAAAATTCCAATAAAATCTCATTTAGCAACACAATTGGGGTCGTACGTTGAGGCTACCTCGAAATAAAATACAGCTAGTCCTCGACTTACATCCACAACCGAGCCCCAAATTTCCATCGCTAAGCGAGACATTTGTGAAGCAAACTTTGCCCCACTAGACGGCCTCTCTCGCCACAGGGGTTAAGTGAATCTCTACAGTTGTTAAGCGAGTCATATGATTGTTAAGTGAAGCTGGCTCCCCCCCTGGTCAGAAGGTCGCAAAGGAGAATCACGTGACCCAAGGATGCTGCAACCGCCATAAATATGAGTCAGTTGCCAAGTGTCCGAATTTTAATTATGCGACTGCAGAGATGTCGCCACAGTTTGCTTAAAACCTGTGATGATTCACTTAACAACCGTGTGATTAAAACCTGCTGGGATTCATTTAACAACTGGGGACGAGAACAGTTGAAATGACAGGCTCAACAAGCTACAAAATAGAAATTTGCGGTCGTAAACCGAGGACTACCTGCGTAAATGGAACTGCCAGAGGAAAATGATTCGGGGTTGCGTTCCAGATTGCTAAATCTCTTCGGCTCCAAGTTCAAGTTAAGCCGCCCCCCCACCCAACAGATCCTGGGAGAAACGTTACCGGATGTCGAAGGTTTTGACGTGAGGATTGGCGCTGGCCACACGGATGGTGAGGAACTGAGCAGGCATGCTGGCGTCCGGCAAGAGGTCCTGCTGCCTCGAGTCTATGACGGTCAGCTGGACATCCCGCTGTTCAGCCACATGGAAGGAGTAGGTGGTCACTTTGATAATCCAGCTGTCGGTCACAATCAGTCGGGCCCCCGGCGGCCCCGTGGCAAACTTGTCGATCCTCCGGAATTCGGTGTTGATGGCGGAGGCCACGGTCCACCAGCCGGCGTGGGGCGGCAGAGCGAAGGTGGAGAGGAGCTGGACCAGCGGGTGGTGGGACCAGCCTTCCCGGGACCAGTAGTAGGTGAAGGTGCCCGCGAGGACCAGGAGGAGAAGGGCCCCGGCGAAGAAGGTTTGCCACAGAATGTGCGCCTGGGAGATGTTGCAGAGCTGCTTTTCGGGTGCCGCGAAGCACATGCCCAGGTAGTAGCCTGTGGAAGAGGGGAGAGGTCTTTCTTTCTCTCTTTCTTTCTCTTTCGCTCCTTAATTCTTTCCTTTTCCTTCCTATTTTTCTTTCACCTTCCCCTTCTTTTTCGCTGTCCTTCCTTCCTTTTCTCTTTCTTTCTCTCCTCCCTCCCTGTTCTCCATTCCTTCCTTCCTTCCTCCCCTGCGTTCCCCCTCCTTGGGGCTCCCCTTCCCCACACACCATGCCTGTCCCCCCCTCTTGGGGGTTGTGCCTCCCCTTTCAGCTCCCTCTCTTGTGGGGAGGGGACTCCTCTCCCTCCCCCACTTCACGTTCCCTCTACTCTTTTCCCGCCCCTCCCCCCCCATTGAATGCAGGGGTCCAGGGCCAGACCCGAAGCGGGGGGGTGGGTAGTTACCCCTCCTCCATTCTCCTTTCCCCCCCTCCCTGCCCCCCCTCCTGGAGGTCTCCTCTCCTTCCCCTTGGGGCTTCTCCTCCCTTCTCCCAGCCCCTCTCCTGGGGGTCCCCTCTCCCTCCCCACTTTTCTCCCTCCCCCTCCCTGACCTCCCCCCTCCTCAGGGGTCTCCCTCCCTCCCCTTTCTACCCCTCCCCGCCCCGCAGCTGAATGAGGGGATCCAGGGCCAGACGCTAAAGGGGGGGGTCAGTCCACCCCTTCTCCCCTCCCCCTCCCCCCTCCTTGCACCCCCTTCTGTTGGGGCCGCCGCCCTCCCCCCTTGGGGCTGTCCCTCCCCCTCCCCCGGAGCCAGGCCGCCCCTCCTCGCCCCCCGGGAAGCCCCTCACCCAGGGGCAGGGCGGCGTGGGCCAGGAGGGTCCCGGAGCCCCTCCGCAGGTGGTACTGCACGAAGGCCGCGTCCTCGCTGCCCAGCCAGCGGCCCAGCAGGTTCTGCACCGTCAGGCCGGCCAGGTGGAACTCGGTGGGCGGGAAGACGAAGCAGAAGGTCAGCACCAGGTAGGCCAGGGTGAAGGTGGCCGCCGCGGGGGCCTCCATGGGGACCCCCAAAAACTCCCCGCGCGGGGGATGGCGGGAGATGTAGTCCAGGCCCCTCCGCGCTCGCCGCCGGCCTCCTTCTGCGCTGGGAGCTGCAGCCCCGCCCCTTTAGCCCTCGGGGAGCGGGCCGGCGGAAGCAGAGCGCGGGGGACTCTGGGAGTCGAAGTCCTTCCTCCATGCGACTCGGCCCATTCGCCGGTGAGGCGCCCTGCTATTGGCAGTTGGAAGTCCCGCCTGAGTTGCGGAGGACTTCCGCCGGCGGAAGCGGCGCGCGAGGCACTCTGGGAGTTGAAGTGCCAGCTGCGACCTCAGCTTTGCGATGTTACGTTCGGCGGCGAGGAACTCTGGGAGTTGAAGTCCTTCATCTCGGCCAGGCAAACGCGACTGAGCTAGAAAGGCCCTGCCCCCCCCTCCCACCCGCGGAGGATGCCGGGAGACGTAGTCCACCTTCTCTCCTCACGCCTGCGTGACGTCTCGCGCGAAGAACTCTGGGAGTTGAAGTCTCTTCCCCAGCTTGGAGCTGTGCTGCAAATGGGATTCCCAACCCCCAGCCCAGTGACCAATTGGCCCTCGGGGGCCCCCGATTTCCTTCAATGGGGCCCAGCAGCCCAATTTGCCACACAGAAGTGATTTGTACCCTATACGTTTAATAATATGGTCCTTGATTTACGACCGTTCATTTAGTGACCGTTCCAAGTTACTGAAAACAGGCTGCTTTTCTCACGACTGTTGCATTAGCCCCCTGGTCACATGATCAACCTCGGCAGTTGACTCATCTTTTATGACGGTCGCAGCGTCCTGTGGAGGGGTCATTTGATCCCCTTTTGCGACCTTCTCACCAGCCAACTCCATGGAGAAGCCGGATTCGCTTAACGACCGTGTCACTAACTGAACAAGTGCAGTCATTCTCATAACCAGTGTCCAGAAAGCTCGTCAAATTCGCTTGCAACAAATGTCTCACTTAGCGACAGAAATGTGGGTCGAGGAATAGTTATTGTGAAAAGAAACCGAGCAGGCTTTGGATCTTGCAGGGATCTTCCAGGCTTCCATTTAGGGAAGCAACTCTGCTGTGGCTGGAGTTTTTTTTTCCCCCTACTTTTACCTACAACCCTTAGCTCTCCTGGTGGTCTCCCATCCCAAACAGGCCATTGTGTAGCCCAGAGTAATATTAACAAGGAAAATTGTTAATACTACTCTGGGATACGTCAAATTTCCCTCCAGTCACAGTTCTGGTCAAGCTTGACTTCCTAATCCATCTTTGAGCCCGGATTCTCTTCCAATTTAAATTTCCCAAATTATTCTAAGGCCCTTGGCTCTCCTGGTGGTCTCCCATCCCAAACCTCCGAGATCTCTTTTCTAGGTCAGCTTGGCACTCAGCCATGTTGAGCCAGATTTTAAATACAGGTAGTCATTCATTTAGTAACCGTTCAAAGTTATAATGACACAGAAGAAAAGGGACTGCCATACTGTTTTTCACACTTAATGACCATGACACCTGATCAAAATTCCCCAGCGTGGCAACCAACTCGTGTTTACGACCAGTGGCATCGTCCCGGGGTCACATTATCTCCTTTTGCAACCTTCTGACAAGCAGGAAGCCGGATTCACTTAAGAACTGGGTTGCTAACTGAACAACGGCAGGGATTCACTTAAGAACGGCGGTGAGAAAGGTCATCAAATGAGGCAAAATTCACTTCACAACTGTCACACAAACATTTGGGGGGCTCAATTCTGCTCCAAAATAAAAGGACTGCCAATAAAAATAGCCAGTATTTATATCTGCCGCTGCAGATCATTTTTATGTTTATGTTTATCTTTATATATATTTATCTTACTTCCATCTCTAATAAATAATATTTTTAAAGGTCCAGTTTTAAGGTTTAGTAAATCCAGCTGGGGAATTCTGGGAATTGAAGTCTCACCGATATTTAAATTTTTCAAGTGGTTCGTTTATTAATTTTAAGCATGCACGTCTCCAACACATTATTTTTCAAGGCAATGCACACAAAAATTTTAATTCCTGGATTGTGACGAGTGAAAGGGATTGTGCGGTCAGCTTCCGGAAGACCTTCATTGGATGGCGGCTGCGAGAACGGTTGCAAAACCCACCTCGTTTTAGAAGTCGGGACGGTCTTTTTCCAACTTGCTATAATCCATGTTGACAGCAAAGAACTGGAAAAAGAAAAGAGAATTATGGAGAGGAGTGGTTGCTTTTGCAAAAAAGAGAAAAAACTTGAAATCAAATGCGAAAAAATAAATAAATAAAAAAACACCTACCGATTTTGTACTTCCTTGGATTCCAATTTTCAACCAAAATATGGATTACTACTACTTTAATAAGTGGTCTTACTACTCAGTTGCACAGCACTCTTAACCCTGCTGTAAAACAATCCGTAGCCCTTAATATCTAGACGGACAGAACTTTGCAACAGGGTGAAAAATTGCCAGTCACCAGAAGACAGAGAGTTCTAGTCCCACCTTAGGCAGGAAGGCCGGCTGGGTGACTTTGGGCCAATCACCAGGTGACGGTGAGTTCTAGTCCCGCCTTAAATAAATAGAATAAATGAGAATAAAATAACTGAGTTGGAAAGGACCTTAGAGGTCATCTAGTCCAACCTCCTGCTCAAACAGGAGACCCTTACAGAATAACACAATCACAGAGTTTTTAAGGGACTTCAGAGGTCATCTAGTCCTTGAGCAAGGTACCACCTATAATGAGGATTGTAAAAGACTTGGCGGCCTTAGAATTTAATCCGCTTTTATCGTCTTAAGTTTTTATTTTTGTTAGTCTGGCTGGATCCTAAAGCTAATTTAAATCCAGCCCTTTAATCCGTATCCATGGAGCCCCTTAAAATAACAGAATAATGGAATCACAATAATGGAAGTGACCCCAGAGGTCATCTAGTCCAACCCTCTCTGCTTTGAATGCCCTCGCAAAACCTGTCATATACCGAGCGTTGTAATTTATTCGACATTTAAATGCCACACCTTGTAACGGTGAGTGGGATCAAGGTTGTTCCATGGCTCCGGGTTATTCTTCTTATCCCATCTAGGAGGAAAAGAGGGGGAGAAAACAGACACAATCAGGTCACTATATGAAGGTAGTCCTTGCTTAACGACCAGTTGCTTTGTTCTAAGTTACGACGGGCCTTTGCAAAACTACTCAAGACTCGTTTTAATGGCTGCAACTTCTCTCCTCCGGTAGCTGTTTCTGATCTTTGTTTCTGGTTTGGGACACAAAAAATCCCATTGGGGGGGGTGGGGGAGGGAGAAATAGGCTCACTTAAAGACTGTTATGTTTTCTTAACTTTTCATGACCCAACTAGGGTCATCAGAGCTAGAGGAGGAGGAAGGGAAGGAGAAAGGACTTTAGGGTCCTTGGATGCTCTCTGAGGTGGGTGGTTGTCTTGCAGACATTTCATAACCCAACTAGGGAACATCATCAGTGCTATGAGTGGGGTTATACACAAAATAATCACACTCCTCGCTAGCACTGATGTCGTTCCCTAGATGGTTCATGAAATGTCTGCAAGAAAACCACCCAGCTCAGAGATCACCAAGGACCATCACTGACCATCATCAGTGCTAGAAGGGAGGGCGGGAGAAGGAAGAGGAGGAGGAGGAGGAGGAAGAGGAGGAAGGACGGACAGTGTGGCCCTTGGTGCTCTTTGAACTTGGTGGTTTTCTTGCAGACATTTCATGACCTATCTATGGAACATCATCAGTGCTAGAAAGGATTGTATATAAATAAAGAGCAAACCCCACACTCCTCCTACCACTGATGACATTCCCTAGTTCGGTCATAAGATGTCTGCAAGAAAACCACATAGCTCAAAGAGCACCAAAGATCCCACAATCCTTCTTCCTCCTCCCTTTTAGCACTAATGATGTTCCATAGTTGGGTCAAGAAACCTCTGCAAGCTCAGAGAGCACCAAGGAACCCAATCTCCCCATGACTCTTGGGGAATTCTGGGAGTTGAAGTCCAGACAGCATGAAACATGGTCATAAATCACTTTTTTTCAATGCCACTTCGAATGGTCACTAAATGAACCATTGTTAAGTCCTGAGGGGTCCCCATATTAAGTGTTTGTAAAAAAGACAGCTGGTCCTTTTACTCTCCATGTTTTTTTTTCTTGTTTGCAAAATGAAAAAAATAGTGACAGCTGCAAATGACTAATTCAGCTCCAGAGAATTTCTTCCAACCCAACAATTGCGGTTTGTAGGATAATAAACCAGGTTTAATGTGGGTGCGACGGAGACATACCTGACTTCGGGGCAGTACAAAGCCAGACGCATCAAATAGAGTCCGGCACCGGCCACTGCAGTCCCCATAATTATGAAAAGCGGAATAAGCTACGAGAAAAAAAAAAAGTAAAAATTAGGATTAAAAATTAGGAGCGATACAGGAAGTCCTCGGATTTACGGCCGTTTAGAGGCTGTCGGAAGTTTGACTTTGGGAAAGAGAGGGAGGCTAAGAAATAAGGGCCGTCCTCTCGCCTTACGACCTCAACGGGGCCCCAAAAATGTCTTGAAGGGAGGTTTGCCCCGTTTTCTGACCTCCCTTGCCACCGTTGTTAAGCGAATCAACGCAGTGGGTTAGGCTGTTAAGCGAATCCGTCTCCCCCCCCCATTGACTTTGGCTGGTCAAGAAGGGGGAATCGGGTGACAGGGCAGCCTGCGTTAAAAGAGGAGCCTGGGGTTTGGATCACGTGCCGGGGATGATGGGACCTGGAGTCCAGGAACATAAACGACCCCGTGGGTGGGGGGAGAGCTTGCACCGGCCGGGGACGATGGGACCTGGAGTCCAGGCGTGCGAATGACCTCTACGGTAGGTAGCCCCACTTAGGGGATGATGGGAGCTGGAGTCCAGGCGAGCGAATGGCCCCTTAGGGCGGTGAGTCCCTGCCGGGGACGATGGGGGCGGGAGTCCCGGGGAGCCACTCACGCTAGGCCGATGCTTCACTTGGTGGCGGAGGAAGCCAATCACGCCCGGGTTGGGGGCGGCAGAGGCGGCGGCGGCGGCCGGAGGGGCTCGAGGCTGCTGCTGCGACATGGCGTCCGAATCAATGTCAAGCCAGGACCCCGCGCAGGCACTGAAGTAGCCACCTCTGCGGAGGACCGGCCTCACGAGGCGGCCGCGCGCATGCGCTGCGGCGAACAAATCTCCATCTCTTTCTCTCTCCTTTCCCCCTCCCCCTCCCCCAAATGCGCCACCTCTGCGGAGGACCAGGCTCGCCAGGCCACTCTGCGCCTGCGCGGCCGGCCGCCAGCCTCCCCGAGCGCGCCTGTGCGCTCCACTCGGCCGCCAGGGGGCAGCCGAGACCACGGAGGAGAAAAAAGGGGCAGAGAAAAGTCCCATTGAACGTTAGTGCTGACACGGCTTGGGCTGGGCCAGAAGGACAGACCCCGCCATAGAGTGTCCGGCTAGCGCGGTGTTCCTATGCTCTATGTAACCGGAAGTCCTCACAGGTGGAGGACACACGGCTTGTGCTGGGCAAGAACGGCCGACCCCACCATAGAGACTCCGCCTAGTGCGGCGTGACGGTTCCCCTTTGCTGCCCTTTTGCGGTCTTCTCTACCCAAAAGTCCCACTCAATGACGCATCCAGAAGGCTAACCCCCCCTTCCCCCCGCAATAGTGTCTTCTCCTAGGGCGCCGTGCTTTACTAACTGGAACCCCCTAATTGTGGAAGCCCTGCCATAGAGCCCGACCGGAAAACCGGCCCCTTGCCATAGAGTCTCCTTCTAGCGTGCCGTGCATTTGCCCCGCAAACCTAAAGCCTCCCTTCCATTCAGAAGGCAGGACCCCCCCTTCCACCATAGAGTAACCTCCTAGTGCGGCTTCCTTTTGATCTACCTAACCGGCGCCGCCTATAGAGTCTCCTCCTAGCGCGCCGCGCTCTGCCCGGAAGCCCCACCCATTCTTTAGCCAACCAGAAGGCCGGAACCCAGCCCCCCCCCATCCCTCGCCACTGAGTCTCCTCCTAGCGCGACTTCCTTTTCCTCTACTACCCTGTCGCCGCCCATAGAGAGGAGAGCCTAGCGCGGCGTACTCCTTCCAGAGCGGAAGTCCGTCGCGCGGGCCCTTTCCGCTTCCGGGGCCGTCCTTTGGCAGATCTGGCATTTAAACTCCCGCCGCCGCCGCTGCCGGGCTGAGTCTTTTCTCTCTCTCTCTCTCTCTGTCTGCCTCCTTCCTTTCCTTTCTTTCCTTCTTTCCTTTTCTTTCCTTCTTTTCTTTCTTTCGCGGCGATGTTCAGCTGGCTGGGGGGCGACGACCGGCGGCGCAAGGACCCCGAGGTCTTCCAGACGGTGAGCGAAGGCCTGAAGAAGCTCTACAAGGCCAAGCTGCTGCCGCTGGAGGAGCACTACAAGTTCCACGAGTTCCACTCGCCCGCCCTGGAGGACGCCGACTTCGACAACAAGCCCATGGTGCTGCTGGTGGGCCAGTACTCCACGGGCAAGACCACCTTCATCCGGTAGGGGGCGCTTCCCTTCCCTTCCCCCGTGGCTTTAGGGACTACAACTCCCATCATCCCCCCCTCCCACAGCCTTCTTTGGCTCCTCTGGAGTAGTTGGGGCGACCCTCAGTGGTTAGATCCCAAACTGGGCTCCTTTGAAAAGATTCGGGGACCACAAGTCCCATCATCCCCACCCACCCACCCACCCCCGCAGAATAGCCTTGTTGGCTGGGCGACCCTTCAGTTGATGGCCCTTGTCTAGTTTTTCCTCAAAAGGGGGGAACTTTAAAAGAGGGGTGGACTACAACTCCCATGATCTCCCCCCTCCCTCGGCTGGGACCGATGGGTGGGGGGGATACCCTTTATGGGCTGGGAAATAAATAACACTTGAACCTCAATGGGTAACTCCCACCCGATGTTTCTCAAAGCTGGGCCCCTTTCAGAGGGGCGGACTACAACCCCCATGATCCTCCCCCAGCTGGGATTGACTGGTACAAGAGGCTTTTTTGTGATGGGGCTGGGAGTCACGGCCTCAGCCCTCCTTTGGTGGCTCTCACTGAAGGGCTTCTCAAAAGCGCACCCCCACCCCCGGTTTAAGAGGGGTGGACTACAACTCCCATCATCCCCCTGGATGGGTAGAATAGCCTTGTTGAGTTATGAAGTAAAGCCCGACCTTTAATGGTTAGTTCTCAAGTTCGGATTCTTTACACTGGGGATAGAGAGACTACAACTCCCATCATCCCCCATCTGGGATCGAATTGGAGGCAAATAGCCTTGTTGCGGTGAGGTGTGATTGTGACAGTAATGCTCAACCTTCAATTGATGGCTCTTGTCCAGTGTTTCTCAAAGGGGGGGATGGCCTTTAAGAGGGGTGGACTACAATTCCCATGATCTCCCCCGGTTGGGATGGATGGGAAGAATAGATTGATTGGGCTATGGAGTAACCATCAATTGGTAACTCTCACCTGATGTTTCTCAAGGTGTGGGCCCCTTTAAGAGGGATGGACTACAACTCCCAGAATTCCTGTGTCTGGTGTAGGGGAGAAATGCTCATAATAAACAGACAGAATGAATAAAATAGGAAAATTGAGTGTTTTTACTTTCATTTGGGCCATAAATGCAATTTATTTCTGGGTTTGTTTGGGGTTTTTTTTTGGTGGGGTCATTGGTGCTCTGAGGTTGGTGGTTTTCTTGCAAACATCTTGTGACCCAACTAGGGAACATCATCAGTGCTAGAAGGGAGGAGGGTTTGTGGAGAGGAGGAGGAGAAGCAGGGGGGAAAGGAAGGAAGGACAGACGGACTATGGGGTCCTGGGTGCTCTCCGAGCTTGGAGACTTTTTTGCAGACATCTCACAACCCAACTATGTTACACCATCATCTCCATTTATATTTTCTATATTCTCCCTCTCCCTCCCTCCCTCTCTCTCCCCACGTCACGATCTCTCGAACTCGGGTCTCTGCCCATTAGTCCCTCATGGAAAAAAGCCCAAAAAATTTCTTCTTTGCTCTGGCTCCTCTCCCCCAGCATTTCTTACCCTGGGCCTGGCTATCGCTTTGCCGATTCATCCTTCTCTTCCCCCCCACCCCACCCCCTCAAAAATGTTGATTTTTCACAGAAAATGTGCTCTCCATGGAGGTTGGGAAATTTTTTTTTTAAAAAAAATTAAAAATTGATCCATGCGGGAATAAAAAAAACAGCCAGAATAATATTGAAAAGCAAGCCTCCATCCATCTTCATAAGACAAGGATTACTAGTTGAAGAAGAGGCGATTTGAATTTAATTTCCATACTCTTACCTTAAATGCCACCAGAAATTGTAAATGCTCCAACACTGGAAGTTTTTAAGAAGAAACTAGATGTCTCAAATTGTATAGAGCCTTGGTAGTACAGGGGTTTAAGGCACCCTGTTATTAAGCTGGTTATTAAGACCAGCTGCCTGCAATTACTGCAGGGTTCGAATCTCGCCAAGGCTCAAGGTTGACTCAGCCTTCCATCCTTTCTAAGGTAGGTAAATTGAGGACCCAGTTTGTGGGGGGCAATGACTTTGTATATAAATATACAAAAGGATGAAGGCTATTGCTTAATGCATTGTAAGCCGCCCTGAGTCTTTGGAGAAGGGCGTCATATAAATCAAATTTAAAAAAAAAAAATTGTATAGGGCTTCCTGCCTAAGCAGCGGGATGACTTCCAACTCTGTTAATCTCTTCCATTCCTTATTCTATTCTATATCCTGTATCCTATCCTATTCAATTTTCTACTTTATATTTTGTAGTCAATTCTCTATTCTATTCTATTCTTTTTATTCTCTATTCTATTCTCTATTTCTATTTCCTATTCCTATTCCATTCCTTTCCTTCCTTTCTTTTCTATTTTATTGTTTTACTTCTTTGTTTTGTTTTATTTCAGTTTGTTTTTTTATTTTTATTGTTTTACTGTTTCATTTTATTTGTTTCATTTTATTATTATTATTTTACTTTATTTCTTTATTTATTTTATTACATTTATTTGGTTTGCTTTATTTCTTTAATCAAGACTCCTTAATTCCTTAAAACAAGACTCTCACAAGACATCTTGCATCCGTGACATGTTGGGTTTGAAATTAAACAGGCAGTCCTGGAGTTACGACCGTAATGATCCGTGACCGCAATGGTCGTGATTCAATAGCAACAGCACTCAGACTTATATACTGCCTCACAGTGCTTTTACAGGCCCCCTCTAAGTGATTTACAGAGTGAGCCTCTTGCCCCCAACAATCTGGGTCCTCATTTTACCCACCTCGGAAGGATGGGAAGGCTGAGTCAACCTTGAGCCTGGTGAGATTCGAACTGCCAAACTGCTGGCAGCCGGCAGTCAGCAGAAATAGCCTACACTAGTGCACTCTAACCACTGCGCCACCACGGTTCCATAATGAGCAATAATGCTCATTAAACGATTCCAGTCACATTTCTGTTCCAATTTTATTTTATTTGTTTTTGCGACAGTTGTTAAATGAACACCATGCTCGTTAAGCGAATCTACTGTTGGATAGGGGATGTGTTTGCCAAGGACTGGAAATAAGTCCTGGTTTTCTGCGCAAATTTAAATTGTGGTCAGATCTTATTTTATTTATTTTATTTATTTATTTTATTATATTTCTATACCGCCCTTCTCCTGCGGGACTCAGGAGATCTTCATGGGAATGCTGCGAACGGCCATTCCTATTATGACTTTATATTATTTATATTATTAACGGTCGTAACTTTGAGGACTACCTGTATATCACTTGAGGTGGGTAAGGCTGACTAGACCGAGTCATTCCATGAACCCCCATCAAACTGAACCCCCGTCTCTTCAATCACAATGTTATAGTCCTCATTTTACGACCGCAATGAACCCCGACATTTCCGTTGCTAAGAGAGACGCTTGTGAAGTCAGTTCGAACCCATTTGGGGACCTTTCCTGCCACCGTTGCTAAGTGAATCGCTGCAGTTGCTCCATTGGTCACGTGGCTGTTACCAAGCATCCGAATTTTGATCATGTGAAAACCTAAGTCATTTTTTTCAACCCCGTTGTAACTTCGAACTGTCACTAAACCAACAGTAGTAACTTGAGGACTACAATCACATGCCCCCCTGGTGTTTTTCCAAGACAAACCAGCCTTATCGTTCATACCAGATAATCTTATCTTTATTCTTTTATAATTCCTGTGATCTTTGAACCAGGTTTATTGTTGCTACTTGCACCTTGGTAGCCTTCCTTTGTCAGGTACAAGCTACACTTTAACCATGGTTAATGATTAATCAAATTAGTGGTGATTAATAAAAGAGCTTAGCTTTGTGTGTGTTTTTTCCCATCCTTTGATCTTTTACGATGTGCCTTGTCATCTTTGTCCAACGTACAAACGCCCTGCAGAAGGTTATGTAGGATTCAAACAAACCAGGTTTAATTCGAGCTTCTTTTTTCTGTGCTGCTCTGGATAACGATGGTGGTCTTATGAGTGGCTTCGAAAGGAGGTCCGACTGGATTCTGGTGTCCACAGTCATAAATCGAGGGTTTAAAGTTGAGTCGGGAAGACAATGGAGAGCAAAGATCTCTGCTTAATGCAAGCTTTAAAGTGGTTTAATCTGAGACAAGGAAAATTGTCAGCCTCCAGCGTGTTGGCTGGCGAATTATGGGAGTTGAAGTCCGCCCATCTTGACCAAGGTTGAGAAACGGACAGACGGATGGATAGAAAGTGAGTGTGAGTATATATGAGAGAGAGAGAGAGAGAGAGAGAAAGAGAGAGAGAAAGAAAGGAAGAAAGGAAGGAAGGAAGAGAAAGAAAGAAAGAAAGAAAGAAAAAGATAAATATTGGTGCTTCTAAATATGCTGCCTTGGGAATTCTGGGAGTTGAAGTCCATCCATCTTGGCAATGGTTGACAGAGAGAGAGAGAGAGAGAGAAAGGAAGAAAGAGAAAAGAAAGAAAGAAAGAAAAAGATAGATAGATAGATATTGGTGCTTCTAAATATGCTGCCTGGGGAATACTGGGAGTTGAAGTCCACCCATCTTCCAGCTGCCAAGATGGACAAATCCTGTTCCAGCATCTGAGAAACTGAGATCAGGATTGGTTTGTTTTTTTTAAGGCCAGCAAACCACAGCTGGAAACACCCATCAGGCTCTGGGATTCTCCAGCTGTGTCTTGACACTCTTCTCCTCGCTGGAAAAATAAAACTAAATAAAAAGACTCTTCAGTCAAAGCTGGCTTCTTGTTTCCACTCCTCCTCTTAACCTGGTTGGTTTGTCTGCTGAGTCAGATCCGCTCGGTCTCCCGAGTCGTCTTCTAACATCATCTCTCGGCTTCAATACAAACCCCATTCCACATTGCTGATTCAGCACCAATTCGGGTCATCCTCTACTTACGGCTGTTTCTGTCGCTAAGCGAGTCATTAAGTGAGTTTGGGGGCCCTCGCTCGCCACTGTTGTTGAGTGAAACCCTGCCAGAGGTTGAGTGAATGACATGGTTCACTAAACCTTAGTTGCTTGTTCACTTCGGGTAGTCCTCGAGTTACGACCGCAGTGGAGCCCAAAATTTCCATCGCTAAGTGAAACATTTGTTAAGGGAGTCTTGCCCCATTTTACGACCTTGCTTGCCACATACCTGTTTGATGTTTGCTTTCTGGTACCATTCATGGCTTGTGTGCTTGATGTCTGTTTTTTAGGTACCTACTGGAGCAGGATTTCCCTGGGATGCGGATCGGACCCGAACCCACGACGGACTCCTTCATTGCGGTGATGCAGGGTGACGTGGAAGGGATCATCCCTGGCAATGCGCTGGTTGTAGATCCCAAGAAGCCCTTCCGGAAACTCAACGCCTTCGGCAACGCCTTCTTGAACAGGTCAGTCGGCTACTGGTGCGGCGTTCCGAACTGGTTTGACTGGGGAAACTGGTTTTTGGAGGCCTGGGTCAGGCGGACCCGGTCACCGTCGGTTCTTCGGCAGCCTAGCCCGGTTTTTCTTATCTGCCAATCACTTTTTTTCAGCTTCAGAAATATTACTCCTGACTGCAGATGGTCCTCGCTTAATGACCGCTCACTGAATGGCTAAAGTTAGAATGGACATCCTCATGGCCTGATTTTGAATTTTTTCTCTCTCTCTCCCCCGTCTCTTTCTCTCTCCCTCCCTCCATCTCTCTTTCTCCTCCTTCCTCCCTCCCTCTCTCTTTAAGTCTCTCTTTTTCTTTCATACTCTCTCCATCTCTTTTTCTCTCTCATTCTCTTTATCTCCTTCCCTTTTTTTCTCTCTTTCATTCTCTCTCCCTCCCTCTCTCCATCTCTTTCTCTGCCTCTCAGTCTCCATCCCTCTTTCATTCTCTCTCCCCATCTCCCCATCTCTCTTTCTCTCTTTCATACTCTCTCCATCTCTTTTTCTCTCTCATTCTCTCTTTATCTCCCTCCCTTTTTTTCTCTCTTTCATTCTCTCTCCATCTCTTTCTCTGCCTCTCAGTCTCCATCCCTCTTTCTCTTTCATTCTCTCTCCCCATCTCTCATTCTCTCTTTCATACTCTCTCCATCTCTTTTTGCTTTAAGAGGGGTCCCAGAATTCCCCAGCCAGTGTGCTATAACATGCTTGGACTTGGGAAATCACAGATTTCCCCAGGCAGCATGGAGTTGAATTATGGGAGTTGGAATCCTCCCCTCTTAAAGGATGCTGGTTGGGGGATTCTGGGAGTTGGAGTCCTCCCCTCTTAAAGGATGCTAGTTGGGGGATTCTGGGAGTCGGAGTCCAGGCAACTTGAAGTTCCTAAGAATCAGTCCAAGAACGTTATGCGGAATGATCCATTGTACCCTATGGTACAAGTGAGACATGTTCTTTTCTCTCCAATAATTCAAGTTTTTCTTTTCCCCTTTTCCCCTCAGATTTGTGTGTGCTCAGCTGCCAAATGCAGTCCTCGACAGCATTAGTGTGATCGACACCCCTGGAATCCTCTCCGGAGAGAAGCAAAGGATTAGCCGAGGTGATTATCATTTTCCTGTGACTTTTAAGTTTTAAAATACTTTTTTAAAACCTAGGATAAGTTAATAGGAAGAGAGAATCGGAAGGGACCTTGGAGGTCATCTAGTCCAGCCAAGCGCGAAGGCAAATGTGGGATGTGCGGGATGTGTAAACTGGCCTGCGGTCTGTTGTCGTTCTCACAATAGTTTTGGAAAACCGGATTTAAACCCCCGTCTCCAAATTAGGTCTGTGACGGGCTCAGTGGTGGGCGTGGCTGTGTGGGCGTAGCCATATGAGTGCCCATCAGGTGGGTGTGGCTTAGTGGGTGTGGCCATCTGAGTGTCACTAAGTGGGCGTGGCCATCCAAGTCTTGCCAGTTGGGTGTTGCTGAGTGGGCGTGGCCATCTGAGTGTCACCAGGTGGGTGTGGCTGGATGGGCGTGGCCCTCAGGACCATCAGGTGTGTGGGCATCTGAGTGCTGGGTGGGCGTGGCCAGATTGTTTTCGTCCAATTTTGGAAGTCCGATTTTTCTCGCCGTTTTGTTTTCATCGGGGGAGACCTTGGCGGTTTTGTTCCTCGGCAGGCAGATATTCTACAGGTAGTCCTCGACTTCACGGCTATGACAAAAGTCCCAAATTTTCCGTGGCGAAGCGAGACATCGTTTCAGTCAATTTGTGGCCACGTTTTGTGGCCACCATTGTTAAGTGAACCCCTGCAGTTGATATGTCGGGAACACATATCAACTGCCGGTAGGTGAAATGAGGACCCAGTTTGTGGGGGCAATAAACTGACTTTGTATAAATATACAAAAGTATGAAGGCTATTGCTTAACGCATTGTAAGCCGCCCCGAGACTCCGGAGAAGGACGGCATATAAATTAAATAAAAAAAAACAACACACGGTCGTTAAGGGAAGCAAATCACTATGGTGAACATTGGCAATACAGGCAGTCCTCGACTTACGACCACGATGGAGCCCAACATTTCTGTCATTAAGGAAGACGTTAAGGCCCCAATTTACGACCGTTGTGAAGTGAATGCCTGCAGTTGAAAAGTTAGCAACACGGTTGTTAAGGGAATCTAGCGGCCGTCAGGAGGTCACAAAAGGGAATCACTGGATGCCACGACCGTCATAAGTACGAGTCGGTTGCCAAGTGTCTGAATTTTGATCGGGTGCCTAACGGCGACTACGACACTCGTCACAGTGAAAAACTCCCTCTTTTATCCAGCGCTATCATCACTTCGAGCGGTAACTAAATAATTAGTGTCATAAGCGTACTGTAGTGACTTACGACGGTATGAACCATCGTAAGGCAAGGACAGCCTGTCTCTTCCATTTGGCATATATTTATTCCCGTGTAAGATTGATACCAATCAAGATACTCTCAATCTTACACGGGAAAAGACCCGAATACACCAAAACTTGCATACCTCTACCCGTGAAAATCTACGAAAACATGCATGTATGTATGTATGTATGTATGTATGTATATATGTATGTATGTATTTTTCTTCAACCGGGTATTTTCCTACGTAAACCAAGTTTCTCAAATTGCAGCCATAGCTCAGTGAATTTGAGTTTGAGAAACTTGGTTTACGTAGGAAAATACCCGGCTGAAGAAAAATACATATAAAAACCTATGATAAGAGAAGAAAGCAAATATATATACTGTATATTGAATACTTGATTGATCATCGCTTGAAATGCGAGCGAGGTTTTGCAGGAAATATATCTCATTCTGCAAATGAATTTCTCTTCATTGGGACTGGCAAGAATTTTTTAATAATAGTAGTAATGATGATGTTTGTGGTACATTTTTAAATGTTCAGTTGACGTGAGTTTCATGTTTAATGAATAAAAGTTATTATTATTATTGTTGTTGCCCTTGGCGTAATTCTCCGTCAGCAAATTTCCTTTCCTCCCCCCCACCCCCGATCGTTCTAAAATCTAAATTATGCAAGACGATGTTCTGCTTCTTAACAAAAGCTTCATTGTGGGTTTATTGAATAATAGATAGCATTGCGATGATCAGATTTACCGGAATTTGGTGACCTACGGAATTCAATTAAGGCGGTGACTCATGCTTACGATGGGTCCAGCTGAAATAAGAGCTTCCAGATCTTCGGGATAGGATCGCTGATAAATCTTTAATGTAATTGAGCTTAACGTCAATAGTGGGAAAGGGACCTTGAAAGGCCATCTAGTCCAACACCCACCCACCCCTGCCTGAGCAGGAGACTATTTCTGACAGATGGCAGTCCAGGCTCTTTTTCAAAGCTTCCAGTTAATTTCATTAATTCAATTAATTCATTTAATTCAATTTAATAATTTAATTTTTTTTCATTTAATTTACAGTATTTTGCAGACTATAAGACACACTCCCCCCCACCCCGAAAATGGATTTAAATGTCTGTGCATCTTTATTGCAAAAGTTTTACAATTACATTTTCACCCCTTTCCCCCCCCCCCTCAACCCACCCCAAACTTCCCAACCTCATCCTCCCTAACCCTCCCTAACCCTCCCCTCCCCCCGGGCTTCCACACAATATACTCAGATCAAGAAAAAAAAACCCTTTTGTATAAAACTTGAACCCCTCCATCCCCCTTATAATTTTTCATCTTCATTACATTAAAATATTTCTATCTTAATATAACATTTTCAAATAAAAGCTATTTGATACTTCCTGGTTTGATATTTGTTCTGAACATATTCTATCCACCTTTTCCATTCCCATTCATAAGTCTCTTGTGATCAGTCTTTTAAATATGCTGAAATCTTCGCCATCTCTGCAAAACTGGCCATCTTCAAAATCCATTCTTCGATAGTGGGCAAAGCTTCATTCTTCCAGTATTTACCTATCAACAATCTCGCTGCTGTTATCATATACAATATCAATTTTGTTTCACCCAATGTAAAAGCCTTAACTATACCCAATAAAAACAGTTGTGGAGAAAATTGAATTTTTTTCTTCAAAACATTCTGCATGACCCACCAAATTTTTATCCAAAAAGCCTTAACTTTCCTACAAGTCCACCAAACATGATAATATGTAGCATCTAAACAATCACATCTCCAACATTTTGGCTGAACATTAGGGTACATACACGACAATTTTTTGGGGTCTAAATGCCATCTATAAAACATTTTATAGAAATTTTCCCTCAAATTCTGCGACTGTGTGAATTTAACATTCTGAACCCAAATTTTTTCCCATGTTTCCAACATCACCGGTTCTCAAAATTTTGTGCCCACAATGTCTGTGCATCTTATAGAGCGAATATTGTGGCGGGGAGGACGGGTATTGGTGCGGCGCCGATCAACTGTTCTAGGTGGCGGGGATCTCCATGGCTGCTGCCTATCGCCACCACCCGTTTGCTGGCGAATGGGCCGTAGAGACTGGTAATGGGCTGCGGCACTCCCTGCCACTTTCAGCAGCGAAGGCTCCAACGTCCCCCGGCGGCGGCAGCTCAGCTCAGTTGACCGGTGTTGGGCACAACGGAGCGGAGCCCTTACGAGGCGCGTGCTGGGACCGCAATAACGTGCTGAAGCTGACCAGGCTGTTTGTTGTTGTTTGCTGCAAGGACGCTAGCCAGATGAATATCGGATGGATGCTGTAGGCAAGAAGCAGAATTTTTGTTTCTTGTTTTCCTCCCCAAAAACTAATGTGCATCTTCTGGTCCGGTGAATCTTATAGTACGAAAAATATGGTTGGTTTTTTTTTTTCATTTTGTTTAATTATTTTGTTTAATTATTTTAATTTAATTATGCAATTTAACTTAACTGTATAATTCTATTTAATTAATTAAATTTATTTTTAAATTTATTTTTTTTAATTTAGTTTAATTATGTAATTTACTTATTCAATTTAATTTATTTTATTTGCTTTTTACTTTAATTTGATTTAACTTTTTATTTAGTTTAATTGTTGTCTAATTTAATTTATATAGTTTTATTGTACTATGTAATTTTATCTAATTGTTTAATTTAATAATTTACTTTTTACTTTAATTTGATTCAACTTTTTATTTAATTGATTTGTTATTTTATTTAATTTATATAATTTTATAGTATTATTGTATTGTTCTTATTTAATTTTTGATTAATTTAATTTTTTAATTTTATTTTTATAAAATCTCTTGGCCGCCCATCTTACCTAAAGTGATTGTGGGATGGCTTACATTCTTAAAAAGGATAACACTATAGAAAACCTACATGTTAGAAGAATAAAAGGCTATTCCAATGCAAATGCTCATTTTATGAAATAGAGCTTATCAATTTGTTCTAATTTTATTACTTTATTAAATTTTTTATTTCCTTGTTTATATCCAGACTTTATTGTGTTTTTAATAATAAATCAAGGCAAATGATTAACCCTGTGAGTTGGGCTGGGCTAAGAAAAAGAGACTGGCCTCAAGTCACCCAGCTGTCTTTCATGCCTAACACGTGACTAGAACTCACCGTCACCTGGTGATTGGCCCAAAGTCACCCAGTTGGCTTTTATGTCTCAGGCGTGACTAGAACTCACCGTCTCCTCCTCCGATTGGCCCAAAGTCACCCTCTGGCTTTCCTGTCTTAAGGGAGGACTAGAACTCTCCATCGCCTGGTTCTTTCATGCTCAACTAAAAACTCCCTCCCCCACCCCCACCCCCGACAGGCTACGATTTTGCCGCCGTCTTGGAGTGGTTCGCCGAGCGGGTAGACCGCATCATTCTCCTCTTCGACGCCCACAAACTCGACATCTCCGACGAGTTTTCGGAGGTCATCAAAGCCCTGAAGAACCACGAGGATAAGATGAGAGTAGTCCTCAACAAGGCC
Organism: Pantherophis guttatus; assembly: GCF_059756535.1. NCBI lineage: Eukaryota > Metazoa > Chordata > Lepidosauria > Squamata > Colubridae > Pantherophis > Pantherophis guttatus. The sequence continues at coordinate 157,587,692 of NC_142066.1, read as the reverse complement.
GACCAGATCGAGACCCAGCAGCTCATGCGGGTCTACGGGGCCCTGATGTGGTCGCTGGGGAAGATCGTCAACACCCCCGAAGTCATCCGGGTTTACATCGGATCCTTCTGGTCTCACCCATTGCTGATCCCGGATAACCGTAAACTCTTCGAAGCCGAGGAACAGGATCTCTTCCGGGACATCCAGAGTCTCCCCCGGAACGCGGCGCTTCGGAAACTGAACGACCTGATTAAAAGGGCCCGTCTGGCCAAGGTGAGAAAATCGCTCGAAGGATTTGTGTACTTGGATGTTTTGATAGGGAGGGAGGGAGGGAGGGAGAGAAAGAGATTAGATAGAGGGAGGGAGGGAGGGGGTCTCTAGTCCAACCCCCTGCTCATGCAGGACACCTATACTAGGGATTCGAACCGCCAAACTTTCTGATCGACAAGCTCAGTGTCTTAGCCACTGAGCCACCTAGCCAGGCTAGATGATAGATAGATAGATAGATAGATAGATAGATAGATAGATAGATAGATAGATAGATACATACTGTAGATAGAGAGAGAGATACAGAGATACAGAGCTTTATTTTCTGGGGATTTTTATACAAGGGTATAATATTTTTTTAAAATCTCACTGCACTCCCTTTAGCCCTGAGGACATTACCTAATTGGGTCGTGAAATGTCCACAAGGAAACTCCCAAGCTCAGAGAGCAGGAAGGACCACACAGTTCTTCTCCTCCTCCTCCATCTGCTACTTGTTCTCCTCTTCTTCGTCGTCCTCTTCTTCCTTCTCCTCCCAACAAACCCCCCCTCTCCCTTTTAACACTGATGGGGTCGTGAAAGGTCTACAAGAAAACCATCAGAGAGCACCAAGGACCCACAATTATTCTTCTCCTCCACATTTTACTTCTCCTTTCCCTTCTCCTCCTCCTCCTCCTTTTATTCCTCCTTGTCTTCCTTCTCCTTCTCCTTTTTACTCCTTCTCCTCGTCTTCCTCCTTCTCTTTTTACTCTTTTTTTTTCTCCTCCTCCTCGTTCTTTTCCTCCTCCTCTTCATCTTTCTCTTTTTACTCCTTTTCTTTCTCCTCCTCCTTTCTTTTTCTCCTCCTTCTTCTCTTCCTCCTCCTCATTCTTCTTTTCCTGCTCCTGCTCCTTTTCTTTCTTCTCCTTTTCCTCCTCCTCCTCTTTTTACTTCTCCTCCTCTTCCTTCTCCTCCTCCTTCTACTTCCCCTCCTCCTCTTCCTCCTCCTCCTCCTCCTTTTACTCCTCCTCCTGTTCTTTCTCCTTTTCCTTCCCCTTCTTTTCCTCCTCCTCCTCCCTCCTAGCACTGATGATGTTCCCTAGCTAGGTAAGGAAACATCTGCAAGAAAACCATCCAGTTGGGAGAACACCCGGGACCTCCAACAAAGGCTTTTTAGAACTGCAAAAACATCATAGATAAAGACAGAAAAAGAAAACATAACATTTTTATTTTATTTTATTTAAAACAAATCCACACAGCGCCCCACGCACCCACAGAGGGACTCCCAAGAATGTCAGAATCTCCCCGGCTACTGGTATCATTCGGATCTGAATTTTTATTTTTTTATTATTATTATTATTATTATTTTAACTCTTTTATTTCTTTTTCCCCAGGTTCAGGCCTACATCATCAGCTCTCTGAAGAAAGAAATGCCCTCCGTCTTTGGCAAAGACAACAAGAAGAAAGAGTTGGTCAACAACCTGGGTGAGATTTACGGCCGGATCGAGAGAGAGCATCAGATCTCACCTGGAGATTTCCCCAATTTAAAAAAAATGCAAGTGAGTGATGGGAAATAGGGGGGGGAAAGGACATTCATTCTTCTGAGGGGGAGGGAGCATTCTTTTGATGTGTGGACTTTGATGCCCAGAATGCCCTATGTCGGCCACTTGGCAACTAGCCCGCATTTACGACGTTTCCAGCATCCCATGGTCAGGTCCTTGAATTACACCCATTCGTTTCCTCCCTCCCTCCCTTCTTTCTTCCTTTGCCTTGTGTCCTTCTTTCCTCCCTTTCTTCCTGCCTTCCCTTTCCCTTCCTTACTTCCTCCTCCTCTTCTCACAATAACAGAATAAAAGAGTTGGAAGGGGCCTTGGAAGTATTCTAGCCCATCCCAATTTTGGCAGGAAACTCTCCTCCTCCTCCTCCTCCTCCTCCTCCTCCTCCTCCTCCTCCTCCTCCAAATAACAGAAGAAGAGAGTTGGGAAGGACCTTGGAGGTCTTCCAGTCCAACCCCGTTTAGGCAGGAGATCCTCTAACCTTTTCAAGCAGAGTTTTCTTTCGTCTCTGCCACCGCCACCCTCCTTCTCAATCTGTGTCCCATCTCTTACCCTCCTTCTCCAGGAGCAGCTCCAGGGTCAAGACTTCAGCAAATTCCAGCCCCTGAAAGCCAAGCTGTTGGACGCGGTGGAAGACATGTTGGCCCGCGACATCGCCCAACTGATGGTCTTGGTGCGCCAGGAAGAATCCCAGAGGCCGGCCCAGATGGTCAAAGGCGGCGCCTTCGAAGGGACGCTCCACGGCCCCTTCGGACATGGCTACGGAGAAGGAGCCGGAGAAGGCATCGACGACGCCACCTGGGTGGTGGCCCGTGACAAGCCCATGTACGACGAAATCTTCTACACCTTGTCCCCCGTCGATGGGAAGATAACCGGGGCCAACGCCAAGAGGGAGATGGTGAGGTCCAAGCTTCCCAACACTGTGTTGGGCAAAATCTGGAAACTCTCCGATATCGACAAAGATGGGATGTTGGACGACGAAGAGTTTGCCTTGGCCAACCATCTTATCAAGGTCAAGTTGGAAGGCCACGAGCTTCCCAGCGATCTACCGCCTCACCTCATCCCGCCGTCCAAGCGGAAAATGGCAGACTGACCAACCTCTGGAACGCCATCGGGGGAGATGGGAAAGGTTCCTGTCTTGGTTTTTTTTTGAACCTCTGGAGATGCGCAAGGTCCACCTCCTGATGGGACAACCCTACCTGAGAAGACAAAATCGGAGATAGACCTCAACCGTGCTTTGTTGTCATGTTATGCAACTCTCTCTTCTTGATATCATATCTTGTGGCCTAGTCCCTGTCTATCAAAGGAAAGTCACGGTAAACCTTCGAGAAGAACCTCTGTTGGCCTTCAACCAAGGGCTTGAGTTGGATTGGATTCATCTTCAACCAGTTGAATTGAGCCTTGTAAACTAAGTCAACCCCTTGGATGAAATCCAGGACTTCAAATTTACACTTCGGTGTATTGGAAAACGTCTTGATGTTCAACCTTCCTGGCCTTTGGTGAAGACTCGGATTACCGATACATCTACCCCATGACTTGGCCTTCAGCCCATTGGGAACCCGTGGTCCGTCAGAAACGCCTTCTTCTCGCATTTATCTTCAAGGATGATGCAAAGTCTCTCCGAAGACCACGCTGGAAATTAGAACTTGGTGGTCCATTCTCAATCATGAAAGGGGGACCTCTAAGATTTAATGAGCAGCAAAGGTTGGGTTTGGTATACCCCTAAAAGTTCACAATCAAAAGGGTTTCTGGAAGGTTGAACCTCATCTAGATGATCAATGTCACCAGAGTATCTCCAACTTAGGTCATGGCCAAGCTCTTCCAACCCGTAAAACGAGTTAGATCTTCCCCTCCAGATAAGACGAACCTACAATCGTTGCCTTTCATCCTACACATGCACAACGTTAAAAACCGCATGTCAGCTCCGTTGTGATATCTGCTTGTCAGCCAACCCTACAACAAATCACAACCTTCCTACCCCGATGTTGCCTCCGAAAAACCTTCTGTCCCGCGAGGAGACCATCTCGCTCTTAGATGGTCTCTTCAAGTGGGCCGAACTACATCTTACACCTTCCCTGGTCACAGACACCCCCTGCTGGAGGTTTAAAATGTGAAACTGTGAACCCAGAGCTGAGCCAAACTCCTGCTTCTCATTTCACACCTCTTTTTGTGATTTTGTCGGCCTCGTGGCGGGGGGAGGGGGGGGCAGACCCACAACTTGTCCCTTCGGACAGATCGAACTTCTACTGTCCTTTGAAGAGTGCGAGAAATGGAGAACCCAGACGCCTATAACTTATTTTATTTTAATATTATATATAGAAAGATATATATCCCATGTGTGTGTAATATATATTATATTATCACAATGCATTTATCATGTGTCTTAAAAAAATAGCAAAAAAAAAAAACCCCACATTATGAAAGGGAAGGAACAAAGGCCTTTTGTGTAGAATTTGTCGTACACAACCGGAAGGAATTTTCGGCTGCTTCCGAAATCATTCATCTTTGTGCAATTTCGCTCTTTTTTTTTTTTTTCCTTCTTCCGTTTTTAATTCTTCCACGTTTCCTGATCACTAACTTCACTCCTACCTGGGAAGACAAAAACGGATAATCAGATTTATACCGGTAGGTAGGAAAAAATAGGAAAGCCGCACAAGGGGTTTTGAACGGAAGAATCCACGATTTCCGTAGGGGTTTTTTGTTGTTGTTTTTAACCTAGTTTGTCCCATTTAATTTGTTTAAAAAATGTTTTTATTATCATAAAAAACAGGGAGAAAAGATTTACCTTACGTATAAAGTATTACACATTTTGCACAGTTAAATAATGAACCTTTAAATTTAAAATACAATTGGAGAAGAGGATAAAATCTCTTCTCAGTGAAAAATCTCTGGACCAGCACATAATTATAAGGAATCTTTCCACCCTTATATTTTGCATTTTTTTTAAAAAAAAATATTTCCATTCCTTAAAGCATATTGTATGTGTTTGTGTATGTGTAGGTCTGTCTCTCTGTCATTAGCTTATTTCTGCATCTCTCTAGCCTTCCGTTTTTTGTGCGATCCTGTCTTGCGTTCTAAACGAAAATGGCAAAACTTCTCTGTTTCGCAAAGACGAATTCACTGACAATTTAGAAAAAATAAAAAGAGTATTAATAAAGCAAATGGGGCATAATCTTCTCTGCGTGTTAATTTATTTCTTTTTTTAAAAAAAAAAAAGAAAAGGCTCCGCTTTTATTTTCTTCCAAAAAACAAAAAGTTAAAATGCAAAATGCCCAAAAAAAATTTCCAAAGAAAAGACACAAAACAAACGGGACATTTTTCAAAAGTGCATTAAAAAAAAGAACTAATACACGTATATACACATATTGTCTCCTTTACTTGAATACTGATTAATATTTTACAACTATTTTAGTTTGTAAAACAGGCCCTACTAACTTACTATTAGATTGCTAATAATTTACTACTAGATTACTAATAATTTACAGCTAATAATTTAACTACTAACTACTAATTTTATTTGGAGATTATTAAACTGGTCATCTATGTACTATATTAATTGCAAAACAGAGAACAGGAAATACAATACAGTTAGTCCTCGATTTACAACGGTTTATTTAGTGACCCAGCACTGAAAAAAATGATTTATGACCAATTTTCTCACCTAGCCACCCTCGCAGTATCCCGATGGTCGCGTGATCAAAATTCAGAGTCTTGGCAACTGTACACGACCGTGTGACTAACTTTTAATAACTAGGGTTTGGGGTTTCACTTAACCATGGCAAGAAAAGCCGTCAAATGGGGGCAGAACTTGTTGAAGAAACAGAAATTTGGGGCTGAATTGTAGTCGTAAGTCGAGGACTTACCCGTACCTTAATAATGGAACTACCAAGTAAAAAACCACACTTCCATCCGACACTAACAAAGGAAGCCACTGGTATATATACAGAGAGGAAACACCGCACTCCTAGCATTGATGATGTTCCATAGTTGGGTCATGAAATGTGTGCAAGGAAGCCACCCAGCTGAAAGAGTGCCAAGGACCGCAGTCCTCCTCTTCCTTCTCCCTTCTAGCATTGATAACGTTACCTTGTTGGGTCACGAAACGCCTGCAAGAAAAAACACCCAGCTCAGAGAGCACCAGGAACCCCACAGTTCAACCCTAAACTCCCACTATTCGGTTCCAAAACCTTTACTTAATTGTTGTAAGGTATATGAACGTCAAAATGCTGTCCACCTTTCTCTTCCAATCTTCTAAGCAAAACCACAAGTTTTCCTCCACAAGTTTGCTTCTAGCTCCTACCTCGAAGGTCCTACCTCAGTGGGAGTCCCATAACGTTCCTGGGGTCCAGTTCTTCTCCTCTTCCCCAAAAAAGAGACAGTTGGGAACCGGGTGGACATTGATGGTGGATCTAACATAGGTTTCTTGAGCAGGGGGTAGTCAAGTCACTCCAACCACATGTCTTCTGGACAATCTTGACTAGCCAAGATAGACATGAAGGTGGCCTGGAAGAGACTGTATTGGATGATATAAGATTGTCCCCTTCTGCGAGCCTCACAACTTCAAACATCACCTAGATCAGGAAGCTTCAAATTTGGCAACTTTTAAGACTTGTGGACTTCAACTCCCAGAATTCCCCCGGGGAATTATTGACCTGAAGATGTTCCTTCCCTTCCTATTGGATCTCCCCCTAACAATTAATTAACAATTAATTAACTAATTATTTAATCAATGCAATAGCTGGCCTCCCAGAGTTGTGGTTCTTCCATCACTTCAACAATAGACTGGACAACCACTTGACCAGGATGGCCTCCTGCCTTGAACAGGGGTTGGGCTAGAAGTCCTCCAAGGTTCCTTCTTGCCTTATTGAGTCTATGTTCTATGAAATGGGGGCCCTGGACAGTCCCACAGAGATGCAACAAAATGACAAAAATAGTTGTGTGGATGTCTCTTACCACACAATTGGGTTCTTGATCCAGGATCATACATGGGTCCAGTTGTCCACTTCCTCCATCTTCTGAAACGATGTTCTAGGTCTCTCATCCATGATTTATTTGCCAGAGTTTGCGGCCCTCAGAACAATGTTTCTCCAGCAGTCTCTCTCTTCATCTCCCCAACATTTTGAAGGTCCTTCAAAGTGGACCTCTTAACAGGTCATCTTGAAATTGTAGGCCTGTCCTGGCAGGACGTTGAGAAAACAGTGGGTGCTCCATCACGGGAGGTTTTTAAGAAGAAGAGATTGGACAACCCTTTGTCTGCAATGGTATAGGGCCATGATGGCGAACCTATGGCACGCGTGCCACAGGTGGCATGCAGAACTATATCTGTGGGCACGTGAGCGTTGCCCTAGCTCAGCTCCAGCGTGCGTGTGTGTGCCGGCCAGCTGATTTTCGGGCCTTCCGGACCCATCAGAAGTCGGGAAACGGGCTGTTTCCAGCCTCCGGGGGGGATTGGGGAGGCTGTTTTCACCCTCCCCAGGCTCCTAGAAAGCCTTTGGAGCCTGGGGAGGGCGAAAAACGGGCCCACCAGGCCATTGCATGCGAAAAGCGGGTCACCTTTAAGGATCACCTTTAAGGTCCCTCCAACTCTCTTACTGAGTAAGGGGTTCAACTAGAAGACCTCCAAGGTCCTTCCCAACTTCTCTTATTGAGCAGGGGTTGGACTAGATGACCTCCAAGGTCCCTTACAACTCTTTTATTGAGCAGAGGGTTGGATTAGAAGACCTCCCAAGGTCCTTCCCAACTTCTCTTATTGAGCAGAGGGTTGGACTAGAAGATCTCCATGGACCTCCAGTCCTCGTCTTCTTCTGGCAATGGTGTCCTGTTTGGGAAAAGACTCAGATCTTGGTTCTTCTCACCCGGAAGTGACCCAGAAGGATTATCAGGTCTTAACCCAGGAGAAAAAGAAAGTTAGGAACAACAGTTCGGCAAGTCAACCAATGCTGATGGATCCAATCCGGTGGGGCTGAACTCTTGTTGAGGTTGTCTTGAGTTGGCCAAGGGACAGGACGGTACCTCCAGATAGGTGCAACAAGAAGCCCAGAGTCTTTCCTTGCAGAGAGAAAATAAATCAGAAGGCCTTTCAAAATAAGATATAGGAAGATCAGATCATGTAACATACATTTATTTATTTATTTATTTATTTAGCGTATGGCTGGTCACACACAATATTAAAACACTTCATTTTTACAGGTTAAAACAATTTTAAAAAAGAGCCATAAGAAAACCTAGGAGCAAAACAGAAATAACATTTCAAAGTTTAATGTCGAGTTTGGAGATCCAGTCAGTAGCTGCCGTTGTTACGCAGAGGAAGTCCCTAAAATCTCCTGGATACCTTCTGTTATGGCATTCCCTCACTATATGTTGGATAGTCTCTCGGGGGACCCCACAATCACATTGCGCTGAAGGTGTTTTTCCCCATTTCTACAAGGAGTCGGCACACACCCCATGAGTCGTTCTAATTCTATTGTATGTCACCCATATGTGTCGGGGTAGGTTAAATCCTGGAGGTATGCTATTAGGATTAATATGCTCAGAGATATCTTGGGGGGAATAGCTACTCCACGCTTCCATCCACTTTTGTGTGGTGTTCTGATGATCGGCCATCAACTTAAGTGCTGTCAAGAGTGGTGGGTTTCTCGACTTTAATCGGCATCTTAAAAGATCAGGAATGTATCCATGAATGGTTAGAGAGGAATTTAACAGGATCTTACTATACTCCCAAATGAAAGCTGTCAGGTTTCGATGTCATCTCAAATAAAATAAATTGCATTTCCAAACGAATAGTCTTCGGTAAAATCTTTCATTTACTCTAGTGCTGACAAAAACTTCTTGTCGTCGTAAGTGCGGAGGAAGTATGTGACTAAGAACTGGTAACCGGTAACTAAATGTAGATTTTATGCACCCAGTAATTAGCCTCATTGTATGGTTGAGTTGAGCATCAATAAGTCCTGTACGTGAGCTGTTTATCCATACAGGTGCGCAGTATTTCCGCTGCAGAGTAGCAAAGCACAAGGGCTGCACATCGGAGAATTGTGGCTGAAGCTCCCCAAGTTGTTCCGCATAGTTTTTGTAGGATGTTATTTCTGCTGTTAACCTTGGCAGCCATATTCTGAATATGTTTTTTAAAAGACGGAGTCCTGTCTAAGGTGACCCCCAGGTATTCTGGTGTTGCCTCGTATGGGAGCAGTTTGTTGTTTAGGTATACATTTGAGTTCTCTTTTTGCCAAATTGTTGTTAAGGTGAAAACATGATGTAACTGTTTTACTTACGCTTGGGATTAACCTCCATTGGTGGAAGTATGTGCTCAAAGTGCTCAGGAGCCTGAGTGGCGTAGGAGGCTAATGCCTCCTACTAAGGCAGCATTTAACATCCAGCTGCCTGCAATTACTGTAAGTTCGAATCTCGCCAAGGCTCAAGGTCGACTCAGCCTTCCATCCTTTCTAAGGTGGGTAAAATGAGGACCCTGTTTGTGGGGGCAATAAGCTGACTTTGTATAAAATATACAAAAGTATGACTGCTATTGCTTAACGCATTGTAAGCCGCCCTGAGTCTCCAGAGAAGGGTGGCATATAAAAATAATAAAATACAATACAATAAAATAAAATAATAAAATAAAGTTGTAAGATCGGCTGTAAGTATGGCTTCTGTAGCTTCGATGTCCTTGTGGCTATATGCTAATGCCAGATCATCGGCATAAGAGAACTTTATTCATAGCGTGGGTGGTATATTGGAAATATATAAATTAAATAGAGATGGGGCCAGCACGGAGCCCTGAGGGAGTCCGTTATTCAGGTGCCTTTGCTTGCTGATTTTGTCACCCATGATGACTTGAAAGGTCCTTGTAATATACAGTAAAATAATAAAAGAAAAAGTAAACTAAAATGGAATGAAATAAAAAATAATAAAATAAAATGAATGGAATCAAATCAAAACAAAAGGAAAGGAAAGGAAATAATAAAATAAAATGAATGAAGTAAAATGAAATATCAATTAAAAATTAAATTAAAAATATTAATATTAAAATAAGTAAAATAAATATAAATAAAACGGAATGAAATGAAATATAGTCTGATAAAAGCAATTTAAAATAGAATTGGATAAAATACAATTTAAAATGAAATTGGGAATGAAATATAATAAAAAAATAAACTAAAATGAAATAAATAAAATAAATAATAAAATCAAATCAAATAAAGTAAAATGAAATAAATGAAATAATAAATGCACCTGAGGGCAGGAGAAGAAGCAAAGGATGGAAACTAATCAAGGAGAGAAGCAATTTAGGACTAAGGAGAAATTTCCTGACAGAACAATTAATCAGTGGAACAACTTGCCACTAGAAGTTGTGGGTGCTCCAACAATGGAAGTTTTTAAGAAGAGGTTGGATAACCATTTGTCTGAAGTGGTGGAGGGTTTCCTGCCTGGCAGGGGGTTGGACTAGAAGACCTCCAAGGTCCCTTCCAACTCTTTCATTCTATTCTATAAAGTAAAATAAAATAAAAAATGAAATGAAAGAGAAGAAAAGAAAAACTAAATGGAATGAAATAAAATAATAAAATAAAATAAAGTGGAATGAAATGAAATGACATAAAATAAAATAATAAAATAAAATAACATGAAAAATAATATACAATACAATAAAAAATAAAAGGATAAAATAAAGTGGAATGGAATGAAATGAAATAATGAAATAAAAAAACCCAAAATATAATGAAATAAGTAAAATAAAATGAAATAAAACATAAGATATAATAAAATAAAATGCTTGCTTGGAAAAAAAACAAATCAGAGAGGCATGAATTGTCCACTTTCAGCTGGAAAGATCTCACAAAAACGAGGCTCCTTAATTTGCTCAATCATACAATAAGATTCTCGGAAGGGACGTGCCAGATAATTGAAAATATTTTCTCTTCCCCCCTCTTTTCCAGCATCTTTTCTCAAGGCTGAGGGCCAAAGCCATCCATTAACCCAGGCAGGTCATTTCCACCACCGATAATAATAAGAATAATAGGAATTTCCTGAGCTGCTGATAAAAGCCTTTTCCTGTTTTGGAAGTCTTAAAAAATAATTGACTCCTGTCAAACCGAAGCAGGGAGAGAAAATTCCTGGGGCCCCCACCCCCACCCTGCCACCTTATAATTTTGCATTTTTCCTTCTGCTTAAGGTTTTCCTTTAAAAAAAATGAACACAAAATAAAATAAAGAAAAGATAAGCAGAATGAAACAAAATAAAATATCATTAAAAAGAAAAAGCAAGATAAAGTAAGAAATAACCCGCCATAAAATCACAGGAAATGAAATGAAAAATATAAAATAAAATACAACAGAAGCAAAGGAAAATAGGTCAAAATAAAATAAAATAAAAATGACCAATATAAAATAAAATAAGAAACAAATGCAATAAAATAAAGTAAAATGAAGTATAATATAAAATGAAATAAAAACGACCAAGATAAAATCAAGGAAGAAATAACTGCAAGAAAATAGAATGAAATATGATATAAAATAAAAAATAAAATAAAACATAATAAAAGATAAGTTCTCCTGCTTAAGGTTTTTTTGCTTAAAATTAAGCAAAATAAAACCAAACAAATATAAAATAAAATAGTAAAGTGAAATGAAATTAAATTTAAATCAATAAAATCAAAACAATCAAAATAAAATAAACTTTTACAATTGTGGCAAATCAAATCAAATGGAACAAAACAGAATAATGAAAGTAAAATAAAATTAAAACAAAATAAAATTATACTGAATATAACAAAATAAAATGATATGAAACAAGTAAAATCAAATGGAATAAAACAGAATAATTAAAGTAAAATTAAATTAAAACAAAATAAAACAGAATAGAATGAAACAAATAAAATGGGATGAAATGAAATGAATAAAATAATAAAATATATTATTTTTTAAGTGGATCTGGCTTTCCCATTGACTCTGCTCATCAGAACATCGCAAAAGAGGATCATGTGATGACCTGGGAACTCTGCGACTGTCATAAATACGAATCAGTTGTCAAGAGTCTGGATTTTGATTATATGACCCCGGGGATGTTGCAACGGTCCTAACTGTGAAAAATGGTCATGTCACTTTTTTTCAGCACTGTGGTAACTTAGAACGGTCACTAAACGGACCGCCATAAGTTGAGGACTACCTATATTTCACTTCTGGTCATCCCTGATTTCTCCTTAAGGAGATTATTGCTTGCAGAAAAAGAAAATGACATTGAAGATTAAGTCTCAGTCATGTGTGTGTGGGCACCCATTGTGCCCACACACCAAAATTTACAACGGAGATGTTAAGGGTGGTTGCATCTTGTCAGGAAATAGATTTCCTGGATGTCACATTTAACTAAGTGAAAGAAAAAATTTATGAGGTCATTTGCAATTTCCTCAAAGGACCTCTCTGCCAGCTATTTAAATCTCAGAAAGTTTTTTTTTTCAAGATAAGATAACACAATTTTTATCAGGTTGTGTATTTTTGGTGACTGCAACAGCTCCCGGTACGTCGCCATTCATTCGGAAGAAAGATAGTACATAATCGGTCATTAATTAGGAATAAATATAATATGCCATCATTCATTCATTAGGAATAGACAAAGTCTCCTTGTGCTCCCAAATTTTACGGTGATAATAATTTCCCGTTTGCTAATGTACTCTTGCTGCAGGTAGTCCTCGACTTACAACAATTCGTTTAGTGACCGTCAAATTGTCAGCTCAAACTCTGAAGGCCAGACGACAATGACAGGGGAAAATCTTGTTTAAAGACAATATAGACATAGGTCTGAGAAGGAGGGACAGGCCCAAAGTCAACCAGCAGTTTTGTGCTTAATAGAAGACAAGAACTCTCCGTCGCCTGGTGATTGGTCTACACTCACCCAGACAGTGTTCAGGATTAAGGTGGAACTAGAACTCGAGGCCTCCTGGTGATTGGCCCAAAATCACCCAGCCAGCTTTCATCCATAAGGCAGAACTAGAACTCATTGTCTCCTGGTGATTTGCCCAAAGTAACCCAACCAGTCTTCAGGACAAAAGTGGGACTAGAACTCATCGTCTCCTGGTGATTGGTTGATAATCATCCAGCCAACTTTCGTCCCTAAGGCAAAACTAGAACTCACTGTCTCCTGGTGATTGTCTGAAAGTCACCCTACCGGTTTTCATGCCTAAGGCAGAAGTAGAACTCACTTTCTCCTGGTCATTAGAAACTGATAATTCAAGGAAGACATGGGGGAACATTGCAAGTTGACTTCAGCTGGAGTCCATCCAACACAATCACACTCTTCAACCCTCTCAAGCACCGGGAGTGGGCTCCACAGATATTGTGTTTCAATAACAACCTCCTTTGACCAGCTGGCGAGCTGACATCTCAAGAACAAAACAGTCATTGTAAGTCTGGAATTCTTCACACGGGTTACTCCGCGTTGCAGTGTATTTTGGAACCTAGCTTTGGTGTATTGTGTGTGTGTGTGTTGGAAAATTCAGCCTTCAGATGTCCTGGGTGTGTCCCGTTTTTAGAAGAACATGACCTCGTGCGAGTGTACATGATGATATCTCATTCCCTCTAGTCCTGAGATTGTGCCATCTGAAGCAAAGGATTTTTCTTTTTATCAAATATACCAGTTTAAAAGTGTTGAGTCGCCACAACCACACAACTGGTGTGGGCAGATCTCAAGGCATCTAGGTGGGCTTGGGTCGTAAACAGTGGTGGGATGCTCCCGGTTCACAATGGTTCTATAGAACCGGTAGTAAAAGCGGCGGGAGGCTCCACCCACTGATACTGACATCACCAAAACGCTTCTGCACATGTGCAGAAGAGCGCGCGGGCGGCCCCGCCACGAACCGGTAGTAAAGGTAAGTAGAACCTACCCCTGGTCGTAACCAGTGGAATGAGGGTTAAAGATAGAAGAGAATATTTGTGGCTCAGGGTTGAATGGTGGGCTCCTTGGTGTTCACAGGTTGTGTCATTTCACACACTCAGAGAAAGGAGGAGGCGAATAAAAACCACACGAGTTGAAGTTTTATAAGACGTGTGGCGTCCACAGAAACAGGCCAAGATCATCCTGGCTTTGGCGCTGTGTTTCTAATTTTGCAGTGGCGGACACCAGAAGGGTATCAAAAAAATAGAATATTTGGGGTTGGACTGTGGGGTCTCCGAGCTTGGTGGTTTTTTTGCAGATGTCTCGTGACCCAGCTAGGTAACATGTTCAGAGATACGAGGGAGTGGGATTTGTAGACAGCAGGAGGAGGAGGAGGGGGAGCGGGAGGAGAAAGAGGAGGAGGGGGAGAGGGAGTGGGACGAGAAAGAGGAGGAGGAGGAGAAAGGAGGAGGACTATGGGGTCCTTGGAGCTCTCTGACCAGGATAGTTTCTTTGCAGACATTTCATGACCCAAATAGGTAACATCTTCAGTGCTAGAAGGAAGGGAGGTGGCAGAGAGGAGGAGGAGGAGGAAGCAAGAAAGAGGATTGTGGAGTCTCTTGAGCAGTGATGGCTAAGCTTTTTGCCGTCGCGTGCCAAAAACGAGGGCCATGTGGAGGAGTCGCGCATGTGCATGCCCACACCCATAATTTAATACACCCCGCCCCCCTGCGCATGTGCATGCGACACCCCCTCCCCCGTGCTTCCCCCGCTTTGGCATGTGATGGCACAGTGGGACCGGAAGGCCCGTTTTTCTCCTTCCCCAGGCTCCAGAGGCTTTCTAGGAGCCTGGGGAGGGCGAAAATGACTTTCCCCATCCCCCCAGAGGCCCTCCGGAGGCCGAAAACAGCCCATTTTCTGACTTCTGGTGGGACCGGAAGGCCGAAAATCAGCTAGTCGGCACATGCATGCACACTGGAGCTGAGCTAGGGCAATGCTCGTGTGCCCACAGATATGGTTCCACGTGACACCCGTGGCACGCGTGTCATAGGTTCACCATCACGGCTCTAGAGATTGTGGAGTCTCTTGTTTGCAGGCCACCCCTGCCAGAAGAAAACAGAATTAAGAGTTTGATTAACCTTCTGTATTTTTGCCACGGGCGCAAATATTTTTGGCCCGCTGCAATTGTTTGCTTGTGAGGCCGTGAACTCTGAGAAAGAGTCGAAGTCAAGGACAGAACGAGTGTGAACCCATCCAGGGTGTGTCACACAATTTTTTTTTTGCTTTTCAGTGAGGGATGATGAAGGAGACTTGACAGCTCTTGATGAATCTCAAAATGTTGTGTTCCAGGAAAATACCTTCCTGATAGCGATGGGAGTAAATTTCCTTTTTTTTTTTTTTTGTCCTTTCCTCCAGGAGATAAAAGTAAAAATATTCCTTGATGAATGAGGAGCTATAAAAAGGACTCGAAAAATTCCATGACCTTCACACTTAAAAAATGACTTTTTTTTTTCCTGCATGGAATTGTACAACTTCCCTTGACGAAGCCGTTAAAGGGGCCGTTACTGAATTCAATTAATAATATTAAATTAATAATTTAATTCATCACAATTAAACTTTTCAAGTGGCTTATTTTAGAAGGTTTTGATTGCTTTAATTGTAGGATGTTGGGTTGCAATATCAAAATATCAGCTATTTCACTGTAATAGGGAGTCAGTTTGGTCTAATAGTTAAAACATCTGGTTCATAAGAGGAGGATGGTAAGTTCTAGTCCCGCCTTAGGGATAAAAGCCAGCTGGGTGACTTTGGTCCCATCATCAGGAGATTGGGAGTTCTAGTCCTGCCTTAGGCATGAAAGTCTAAGGACAGTTCAAGCCTGAACTACAAGGATTCTCACCTACCAAATTATCATTCATAATTTGTGCACCAGATCAAAGTGGCAGCCTCCATTTTGTGAGGGTGACAGCAGAATTTCTTCCATTTCCTTTTGAGTGCCAGCAATCCTTGCTAACTTTTTCAGCTGCAAACATCTGAACCAGCCTCCAATTGTTCAGGGGCTCGATTCCCACAACACAGTGGACCTCCAACTAACTAGCTATGATTTTTTTTCCCAAGCACCTTTGATGATCTTAACCCAAGATTGTTAGTTTGTGCCACAATGCTGGACTTCTAAGCCAGCGATCTCCAAATCTAGCAACTTTAAGACCTGTTGACTTCAACTCCCAGAATTCCACAGTCAGCATGGGGGATTTTGGGAGCCAGCTGGGGAATTCTGGGAGTTGAAGTCCATAACTTTTCAACTTGCCAAGTTGGAGATACCATCCTTATGTAAGGTCCCAAAATATACTTGAGTCACCAGAATGCCAAAGAGAGAGACTCAAGACGAGGCTTGCAAAAAGAAGCAGATTTTATTTATGGCCAAAAACAAAATACCGGGTGGGACTATATCCAGAACATACAGATACAATGCATGTGAGGAGACAGCCACACCTTGGAGAAGGTATGGCGTCCTTTTTATACCCTCAGAAGCATCAGCTTAGTACCCAATTCTGGCCTCCTAGTTTAGGTTTGTGTATTCCTTGTCGCCCTGCAAAGGAATAGAAGCCTCCCAATTAGCGTTATCTCTTCCTTGAGCATTCCTTTGTTTCCCCAATTGCTCATTTGGCCTCCTGGTTCTGCAAGGAACGAGCTTATACAGATCAAAGGTGTAAATTAGGGCTGAAGTGTAAATTATCCCTTGGATGATGTCTGCAGTTCCAACTGAGATACACGTAACATGCTCTTAGATGGCACGAGAAAAACAGGAAGAAGATTAATATGGGTTCAGATCAAATGGCAAAAACGTATATTTGACAAATACCAGATATGTTACAGAGGCCTAATAACAGAATATGTTTGTTACAGGAGATACAAATATAAAGGCATAATATATGTGATACAAATACAAAGGCATATTTGTGTTACAGATATAAAGGTATAATATATGTGGATTATACAAATACAAAGGCTATATATGTATTTCAGGAACCCAATGGTTACAGAATAATAAGTTTCTACTAATTCTAGTATACTAGTATATCATATTCTAGTATTATTTATTATATCCTTATTATTGTTTCCCTTCACTTAGAAGATAAGCTGAAGTCCAACAACTGGTGGACTTCATCTCCCAGAATTCCTCAACCAGAAAGCTTTAAGAAGGGTGGATTTCAACTCCCAGAATCCCCTAGCCAGAAAGCTTTAAGAGGGGTGGACTTCAACTCCCAGAATTCCTCAGCCGGTATGCTTCAACTGGTGGAATTCTGGGACCAGCTGAGGAATTCTGGGAGTTGAAGTCCACAAATTTTAACCTTGCCAAGTTTGGAGAAGCCTCGCCTTAGAAGACCAGCTGAACTGCACTTTATCTCCCATAATTCTCCAGCAAGCATGGGGGATTCTGGGAGCCAGGTAGGGAATTCTGGGTGATGAAGTCCACAAGTTTCCAAGCTTGGAAAACCCTGTTTGAAGGCAACAAGCATTTGGTAGGTCAGGAAAGGTTTGGTGAAAAGTTGACCTTGGTGAAAAATCTGGACACTTCCTTAAAACTCTGGAAGTTGAAGTCCATAGGTCTTAAAGTGCCAAGATTAAGCCCTGATTTAGAATACAAGCATTGTGGCACAAACTAACCATCTTGGGTTAAGATCACCCAAGATGCTTGGAAAAAAACACACACACACAAAAAATCCCTATTTTAAAAGTTTGATCCAAAGTTCCTTTTTCTTCACTGAAAAAAGACTTTTAGAAAATGGATGTCCTTGCCAATGAAGGAAGCGTGCCTCCTATT
Organism: Pantherophis guttatus; assembly: GCF_059756535.1. Classification (NCBI taxonomy): domain Eukaryota; kingdom Metazoa; phylum Chordata; class Lepidosauria; order Squamata; family Colubridae; genus Pantherophis; species Pantherophis guttatus. The sequence goes on along the minus strand of NC_142066.1, from coordinate 157,570,235 downwards.
TCATGTTATGCCTTGAAATCTATTTTAATGTTTATATGTTAAATATATTTTGGCATTTAAATGTATGTTTCTGGAGAAGAGAAAGCCATCGATCTCTCCTAAGGATTTATGGCACAAGAACCTGATCCAGCAAAATGGATTAAACCGGTCAAACACTGCCATCTGCTGGCCACATTGTGGATAAAACCATCGGAAAATACAGTCCTTGACTTACAACAGTTCCTTTGGTGACAGCCATTTATTTCGGAATGTTGTAGGGTCTCCTGCTCAAGCAGGGGGTCAGACTAGAAGACCTCGAAGGTCTCTTCCAAGTCTGTTGTCCCGTTGTAGAAGACACCTAAAGGTATCCTGGACCACCAAGAAACTGAACCAATGGACCACCAAAGAGGTCCACCATTGAGTCATGAAGGAACAGGCTCAAACTTATCCTTCTTCAGACACATGATGTGAAGAGTCAACCATCTGGAGAAGGTTCGGGATGGTGGGACCGTAGAAGGAAAGAGAAGAAGAGGCCCATCAATAGCCAAAGCAACGAACTCAAGGATAGTGGCTACAAGGTCTCCGTCGGTAGACTTGAAGGACCTCATTGGGCCTGAAGTTCCTGGAGAAAAAGACCTGTCTGTGTGGTCACCAAGAGTTGACCTCAACTTGATGATACATTTATGGAACAGTTTGGGGTGATGGACTCAAGGGACGTTATGTGGGAAAGCATGAGCTCTGTGACTTTAGTCTGACTCTGCAGAGGATGGTTGGTTCCTTGGTGCTCTCAGCTTGCTGAGCTCTGCCTCTTCCTTTCCTTACACCACACTCCTCACTAAGCACTGATGATGTTATCTAGTTGGGTCATTGAAATGTCTGTAAGGAAGCCACCCAGCTTCCTCCTCCTCTTCTCCATATATCCCAATCCCTTCTAGCACTGATGATATTACCTAGTGTGGTCCTGAAATGTCTGTTCAGAACCCACAGGTCTTCTAAAATCCGAAGTCTCCAAACCTTGCCACTTTTAAGAGTGCCGGACTTCAACAACTCCCAAAATTCCCCAGGAAACACGGCAGAATGAGGAATTCTGAGAGTTGAAGTCCACAAATTGTCAAATAATATTTAATTGTCGTGAGGCAATAAATATTGAGTTTGTCAGAAGTTTGGATGAAAACAAAATATTTGATCCCTTCCTTAGAATTCCACATTCGTGGGCTCTCCTTGAATATTTTTTTTTTCCTGAGAAAACCCATTTGTCTAGGATAGTACAAGCAGTCCTCACTTAGTGACCGTTCGAAGTTACGGCATTGAAAAAAACGGGGCTTTTGACCGTTTCTCAAACTTACGGCAGTTGCAGCATTCCCCAGGGTTATGTGAACGAAATGCAGAGGCTTGGCAGCTGACTCGTATTTAAGACAGTCATGCGATCCCCTTTTGCGACCTTACGATGCAGCCGGATTCACTTAACCACCCCATTACTCCTTTCTACCACTGCAGCGATTCACTATACGACGGTGGCAGGAAATCTCGAAAAAAGGGGGCCAAACTCACTTGTCTTGCTTAGCGAGAAAAATGTTGTGGGTCCATTGTGGCCGTTAAGTTTAGGACTTCTGTTAAAAAAGCAGAAATTTGCATCCAAAGACGGCACAAAACCCACAAACCACACAATCCAGGCGAGTCCAGTCATTGTTACGTACACCGTTTAATATAAAATCAGGATTAGCGTTGAACTCACAAGGGGGTTTGGCATCAGGATTCGAACTCAGGACGCCACAAGCAACAGGCACGAAACGGAGAACGGACAAGATATTTTTTTTACAAAATCGGCTTCTGGGATGAAGATTGTGAGATAGTAGGGCGTACATCCAGGGTTAGAATATTTACTAAAGGAGCCATCCAAACCCCAGCCAGGAAGCCCTCGGCTTACGACGGTTCCCAGCCCAAACCCAACCCGCAATTCCGTCGTCCGTCCTCACTGCATTCAAGTGGTTTGCGATATACATTTTTTCCTCAGAAAAGCAGCAGTTCCAATTTCAAAAATTGAAAAAAAAAAAAAAAATGAAGTGAACCCACAGTTCCGCCCCCAAAAATGTGGCTTTGCTTAATGACAGGGTGTTCACTTAATGACCACCACAAAAAAAAAATATTCGATGAAATCGGGTCAGATTTTTTAAGGATTCTTTGAATAACAAGTCATGAATCACAACGGGAATCACCAAACTCAGCGATGGTTGTTAAGTGAGGACTAGATGTATTTTAGGGGGGTTTTCTATTTATTTATTTATTTATTTATCTTATTAAATTTCTATACCGCCCTTCTCCCGAAGGACTCAGGGCGGTGAACAGCCAGAAGATAAAACACAGAGATACAAAATTTAAAATAGATTAAAACGAATTAAATAATTTGGCTGAATTTTAAAATATCCCATAATTAAACAGATTAAAATTTGTATTTAAAATTTAAATTTAAAAGAGGAGAAGATTTTCTAGTCCGTCGTGCCTGGCCTGCTCGAGATACAACTGGAATTGCCAGACTCGATGACAGTCGTAACTCGAGGCCTCTCTGTGTGATAGCATTTGTGTAGCCCATTGTGCCCAGCCACACTTTGTGTAAGTCACAATCCCTTCCCAAGCAGAATTGGGAGAAAGAGGCAGATGTTTTAGCCTGCACAAAAACACGGAACGCACAACTGAAGCATAACACAACTGAAGTGTAATGCAATTCAACAATTCTTCCGTGTAAAACATCGTCTATACCAAAAAATACTTTTTTAAAAAAAAGCAATATATGCACATGGAGGTCCTCAAAGTTACAGCCGAAATACGACTGCAGTTGTGACTTTGTGTAACGCTTTTTTTTTGTGCATTGCAGGGAAGTTTCTCTGCCTGCTGGACCCACATAAAAACGGCAACGTCTCTGCTTCCATTTTGCTTTTTTAAAAAACTTATCTAAGAAAAAAAAAATAGCCTATTTTTACACACACACACACACACACACACACACACGCAGACTGGACGAATGAAAATATTAAGGTCATACACATATATTTTTGCTAAATAATTTAAACATCTACGGTTTTAATAAAGTGTAATAAATACAATTGTGAATAACTTGATAGACAGCTGAAGTGTTAGAATGCTCCCTCATTTCTCTCTCAGTCACAATGTTGTGCTTTTTCTGGTGTGCATGGGCACCAGAGTGTCCCAAAAAAAGCACATTTAACAGGAGGGCGACAGGATCTCAAGCGACAATAACACCACAACTCATCACAACCTTCCCCAGAAATGGATTTAAAAAGCAAATTTTTTGTCGGCAGTTTGATGATTTGTGGTCTAAATTCATTTCTGAAGGAAGCAGGGAAAAATATCTCGATTTTTTGGGGAAAATACACACAATGGAGAGTGTCACAATTTAATTTTTTTTTCCCCCAAAAGGTTGTCTGCAAAAGAGAAAAATCTGGAATTGCCTGGGTCTCACATAGTGCCGACGCGGATGGTCGAAATGGCAGCGAAGGAACAAAACTCAATCCGTGGTTTTGTGCAAACGAAAATAAAATAAAATAAAAAATAAGGGATTTTTTTGACACCCAAAGGAAATCTTGGCGGCAGGGAAGGATGTGTGTGGAAGAGGTATAAAATTAGAATTAAATTCGTTGTTCTTTTTTCCCGCAGTGTGGAAAACTATCCCTACGGCAGCGAGGAACTGGAGAGCTTCAACGGGTTTCCGAAGACTTTGACTGAGGCTTCCAGACGTAATCCCGGATCATGGAATAGACCACGCCTGGAAGACAAAAAAGAAAGAAAGAAAAAAAAAAAACAATAAGCAACTTTGGTGGGTGAAAAAATGTGTTGATGTAATAACCACGAGAGGGATCTTGGAGTCCTAGCGGACGATCGCTTAAAGATGAGCCAGCCGTGTGCGGCAGCAGCCACAAAGGCCAATACGATCCTAGGCTGAATTAACAGACAGATAGAATCAAGAACACGAAAAGTGTTAGTACCAACTGATAAAGCCTTAGTAAGACCCTATGTGGAATACTGCATCCAGTTTTATTATAAAATAATATATGTTATGTAAAATATATATTATATTATAAAGTATTACACTATAAAATATTGCTAAATATTATATTGTAAAATATTACATTGTATTATTTATTTATTGGTTCGATTTATATGCCACCCTTCTCTGGAGACTCAGGGCGGCTTACAATGCTTTTAAGCAATAGCCATCATACTTTTGTATATACCTGCTTAGTAGGGCTTTTGGCCCCCCATAAGTGGTGTTTTTACAAAGTCAGCTTATTGCCCCCACAATCTGGGTCCTCAATTTACCTACCTCGGAAGGATGGAAGGCTGAGTCAATCTTGAAATTATAAAATATGTAATATTTTAAAATATTACATTATAGTGCATTGTAAAATATAGTTATATTATAAAATATTGTAAAATAATTATATTGTATTATAAAACGGTATATTACAGTACTTTACATTAATTATATCAAAGGTATTATAATAAAAATACAACAGATGTTGAGGCTGTAGTCTAGAAACAGCGGAGAGAAGAGCAACGAAGATGATTAGGGGGCAGGAGAAAACGCATGAAGAACGGTTGCAGGAACTGGGTATGTCTGGTTTAATGAAAAGAAGGACTAGGGGAGACATGAGAGCAGTCTTCCAATGTTAGAGGGGAGCCCCAAAGAAGAGGGAGTCAAGCTATTCTCCAAAACACCACCAACCTGGAATTAAGGAGAAATGTCCTGACAGTGAGAACTATTAACCTGTGGAACTCCTTGCCACCAGAAGTTGTGGGCACCATCCCTGGAGGTTTTTAAAGAAGAGATTGGAGAGACAATGTGTCTGGAATGGTCCGACCTGAACAGGGGGTTAGACTAGAAGACCTCCAAGGTCCCTTCCAACTATGTCATTCTGTAAGGGTCTCCTGCTTGAATAGGAGGTTGGACTAGGTGATCTCCAAGGTACCTTCTCACTCTGATATTCTCTTTGGACTGATTTGTTTGGGTCCTCCAGAGGTGGTTCTACGACCATTCGTTAAGTGATCGTTCAGACTTGACTTACAACCAAAATTGAGCCTGATGGGGTTTTGTTTGGAAGCGGACCGGATCGTTAACCAAATAAACTGTTCACTTGAGGGGGGGGGGGGGGGCCTTCGAAGTTACAAGGACACTGAAATGACCTATGACCGATCCTCGCCATTATGACCACCGTAGCCTCCCCGTGGTCACAAGATCAGTATTTAGGACCATGATAACTGGATATTAAGCGAATCTGGCTTTTCTCTTTGACGTTTTGAGGTCACAAAAAGGGATGATGTGACATATCTTGGTAGTGAGCTTTAATTGGGCCAAATTTATATATCTTTTAAGTGTTTTTTAATATTTGTACTGCATGTTTTTTAATTCTGGCTGTACACCGCCCTGAGTCCTCAGGGAGAAGGGCGGTATAGAAATTCAATAATAATAATAATAATAATAATAATAATAATAATAATAATAATAATAATCCCGCCAGGCACTGCGACCGTCGCAAAGACGAATCTGTTGCCAAGCATTTCAATTTTGGAAATGCTGTGACGGTTGTAAGTTTGAAACACAGTTCTAAAGTCCCTTTTTTCCCAGTCCCCTCGTAACTTTCAACAATCAACATTAAACAAATGTTCGTCAATTGAAAAGACTAGCGGTGTTGTTTGTGGTTCCGCCACTATGTGGGGCATGACAACCGCAGCACGCCAACTTACCACAAACGATGCTGCCCACCACAAAGCCCTGGGCGGCCATCCGTGTGTGGATCAGGTGGATGGACATTTTGGTCTCTCCTCGGGACTTCACCCGGTAGATGCCGTAGGCGGCCAGGGTGAAACAGCCCGCCAGACCTGGGAAAGGCAGAGGAAGAACGGTTCAGCGGATCTGGGGTGGGGAGGAGTCCTGGGTGCTCTCTGAGCTGAGTGGTTTTCTTGCAGGCGTCTCATGACCCAGCTAGATAACATCTTCAGTGCTACAAGGGAGTGGGCTTTTGTGGAGAGAGTGAGAGTGGAAGAGTAGAACTGAGAAAGGCAGAGGAAGAGCTGTCAAGGGTTCAGGGGTCCCAGGAATTAGATGAGAGGGGAAGGAAGGAAGGAAGGAAGGAAGGAAGGAAGGAAGGAAGGAAGGAAGGAAGGAAGGAAGGAAGACCTGAGAAAGGTAGAGGAAGAACTATCAAGGCTTCAGTGGGTCTGGGGTCCCTAGTGTCCCGCCCTGCAATGCCATCCCTAGAAGGATGGGGGGGGGGAGGAGGAAGGGAAGGGCGAAGGAAAAAAGGAAATGGAGGAGGAGAAAGAGAAAATGGAAGGAATAAGGAAAGAACAAAGGAAGGGAGGTGAGGGATGAAGGGAAGGGAGGGGAAGGGGAAGGGGAAGAGAGGAGAGTAAAAGAGAGAGGAAGGAAGGATTGTGGGGTCCCTGGTGCTCTGAGCTTGATAGTTTTCTCGCAGACGTTTCATAACCCAACTAGGTAACATTATCAGTGCTACAACTGAGTGATGTGTTAGAAGAGGAGGAGGAATGACCCACAGACAGCTTAGGCCAGGGGGGGTCAAACTGGCAGCCTGCAGGCTGGATGCGTCAAGTGCAGGCCACACCCATCCCAGCTCCATAAAGGCCCCCAAAAAGGTCACATGACATCAACGTGACACAGCGAGTTCGAGACCTGTGGCCTAGGCTTACAGAAAACAGATTTTGCGAGTCTCCTCACTTTCCAACCGAGCATGTGAACCCACAATCACATTGCCTCCTCAATCCTATAAATGCCCTTTGAAATACAGATAAGTCCTCAACTTGAAAAAGCCCGGAAACAAGAGACTTAGGACCAGTCCTCGCATTTATGACCATTATCGCCTTCTTGGCGACACATGATCAAAATTTTCAGGGTTGGCAACTGGATTCATTTAACGACTGTGCAATCCGCTAAGGACTCCCAGAAAAAAAGTCGCAAAACCCAAACGTGACTCACTTAACGACTACAGGAGGGGGGGGGAGTCCGGTCCCGGTTGCAGTCGTGAAGTCGAGGACTATCTGTATAAAGAAGGGATTCTCAAGATGGGCAGTTGGAAGATGTGGGAAATTCTGCGTGTTGGGAGTCCAGGTCGAAAAATTCTGATTTCAACCCCATTGGGTGAATTCGAACCTGTTGCTCAGATCTCAAGCAATTGCCGGAATTCACCGAAGACGCCATTGTGAAACGGGACGGGCTCAGAGCAACCGGCCGTCGGACGGCAAAGCCCAAGAGAAGCACCTACCGATGGGGACGAAGGGCATTTCCTTCGATTTTCGGAGCAGTTTCGAACCAGCTGTTTCTTCATAAACCGGAAAGACTTTTTCTGAGGGGGATGCCATGGTCACTGTAAGGAAACAGAAACGGATGAAAGGTTACACGTTGGAGGTAGCCGGGGGGCGGGAGCAGACTTTGAAAAATATAGGGGGTCCTCAACTTACGACAGTTCGTTTAGTGACCGTTCGAAGTTACATTGCCGACGGTCGTCGTGATTACGAGTGTCACAAGGTCCTCACGGATACGTATGTGGGTAGTCCTCGACTTATTACCGCAATGGGGCTCAATGTTTATGTTTTTAAGGCAGATGTTGATTAAATGAGTTTTGCCCTATTTAACGATGTTTCTCACCATGGTTGTTAGAGTGAATCATTATATATCTATACACACACACACACACATACATACAGGCAGCATATAAATTTAATAAATATAACAGAATTGGAAGGGACCTTGGAGGTCATCTAGTCCAGGACTCTCCAACTTTGGCAACTTTTAAGACTTGTGGGCTTCAAGCAAAGCTGGCTGAGGAATTCTGGGAGTTGAAGTTGCCAAGGTTGGAGACCCCTGACCTAGTCTAACCCCCACTCAAGCATGGTTAAAAACTGTGAGTTGACCAAAAGCAGCAAATGCAATGAAGTCAATGCATAAACTCCGTCTGTCAACCCCCTTCTCTGCGCCCACCCCAAAAAAAGGAATAAAAATCTATTTCTCTCCACACCGCTGATCTGGATAATAAGGTATTTCCTTGTCTCAAATTTCTGACTTCATTTCCTGGCAACATTTCTGCCCTCGATTTCATCAGACTCTTTTCTCTCCCAGCCGGTTGTGAGCAAAGGGCCGTTGCATCATTGTGTAAAAATGTTCCGGAAATCCCTCTCTTTATGGCTTGTGGCTCATGTGATTTCACCTCTTTGCAAAGTAATTTTGCAAACTTAAAAAAAAAAAAAAAAAAGAATCACCTTGCCAACATCTTTGACCTTATTCCAATTTTTTTCCACCCAAAATCCCAGCCAGCAATTCCTTGGAAAGGAGAAAGACAAGGAATTTTTTTTTTTTTAAAGGACTTTAATCGAACTAAGCTAGAAATAAGAGAGAAGTTTTCCAACATCTGAGGCTTTTAAGAAGAGATTGGGCAGCCATTTGGCTGAAATGGTAGAGATGGAAGGGAGGGGCTGATGACCTCCAAGGTCCTTTCCATCTCTGTGATTCTATGATTCTGTACGGATCTCCTGCTCTAGCAGGGGGTTGGACTAAATGACCTCCAAGGTGCCTTCCACCTCTGTTATTCTGCAATCCTGTAAGGGTCTCCTGCTTGAGAAACGGGTTGGACTAGAAGACCTCCAAGATCCCTTCTAACCCTGTTATTCTGAAGTAATTACATGCCTATTTGGGCGCTGATTTTAGAAAATCCTCGACTTATGACCACATTCGAAGTCCAAATTTCCAGCGCTAAGCGAGGTAGTTGTCAAGTGGGTTTCGTCCTGTTTTATGACCTTTCTGGCCATTGTTGTTCAGGGAATTGCTGCTGTTGTTCAATTACCACCAGGATTCCTCAAGTTACGGCTAAAATTGAGCCCAAAATGTATGTCACTAAGTGAGACACTTGTGAAGTGAGCTTTGCCCTATTGTAGAACCTTTCCAGTCGCAGTTAAGGCAAATTACTGCTGTCGTTAAGTGAGCAACCCAGTTGTTATGTGAATCTGGCTTCCCCATTCACAAAGAGGGATCAGGTGAACGCTGGGACACTACGACCGTCATAAATACGAGTCAGATGTCAAAGTGTCCAAATTTTGATTGTGTGACCTTGGGGGATGCCACAAAGGTCTGGTGAAAATCAATCCCCTTATTCAGGGCTGTTGTAACTCCAAACAGTCACTAAATGAACTGTCATAAGTCAAGGACTACCCGTATATGAAGGGGCCTTTCAGACCACAAAATCCAACTAGGCTTCACTAGGCCAAAACTGATGACAAGGAGGACACCTGATGCTGGGATGGGAAGTTCTGGCGCCTAGAAGCTTTGTTTTGAGAAGTCACAACTAAGCTCTTCACAATTTTTGGGAAAAAGAAGGGTGGAAGCATTGCTTTCCAGTAGATTGACAGCTGTCAATATCCAGAAAGCGATTTGCAAAGGGAGTGGAGCCTTGCCATATTTTGCATGCAATTAATGCTTCCAATTGTAATTTTAGAAATTTCTGCATTTCACTTTTTTAGTGTTTGCAAGCTGCCCAGAGTGGCCTTATCAGTGAGAGGTGGCATATATATATATTAATTAAATAATTATTTAAATTAAATTAATTTAAATTAAATAATTAAATGTAATCAATCGATACAGCTTTTATATATATATGTTTTCTCAGGTTTTCGCGGGTGTTTGTATGTAGGTCTTTGGTTATTCGGGTCTTCTCCCATGCAAAATTGGAAGTGTCTTGGCAACGTTTCGACGAAGTCTCATTCGTCATCTTCAGGCTGGTGTTCTCGGCTTCGTGCTTCGAAGCACGACGAAGCACGAAGCCGAGAACACCAGCCTGAAGATGACGAATGAGACTTCGTCGAAACGTCGCCAAGACATTTCCAATTTTACATGGGAGAAGACCCGAATAACCAAAGACCTACATATATATATATATATATATATATATAAGCTGTATCGATTGATTACATTTAATTTACAATGTAATTTAAATTTATACATATATATATATAATGTATAATGTAATAATGCAATAATATGTAGTGTATATAATATAATATACATTATATGTATAAACTTTTATACATATAATGTATTGATCAATTAAATTTAAATTATATCATGTATTGAGCTATTAAGCTTAAATTTTATATAGTATACATATATGTGTGTGTAGACTGATTTATTATTCAGTTATATAGTGTATTCATCTATTAAATTTATATAATGAATCGATCGATGAAATTTAAATTATAGATGTATTGAGCTATGAAATTTAAAATTATACATATAGAGATCATATATATAGAAAGATATATAATGTATTGATCTATGACATTTAAATTATATATGTAATGTGTTGATCTATGACGGACAAATCTACAAAAATGTAGATTTCTTAAAATTTAAACTTGATATTAAATTTTATATATCACGTATTGATTTATTAAAGCATATATAATGTATTTTTATATGTATTTTTATATTGTGTTTAGTTAGATCTGTATTAAATTTATTTGCAATACTTCTTATAGGTGAAGCAACTCCTGGGCAGCTTACAAAAAACAAAATTGATAACAAGAGAACTAAAATTACAATTTCTTTTAGGAAACTACACCGCCCATCTCATTTAAAGTTTAAAAAGTTTAAACTTTAAACTGGACTGTTTAAAAAGTAGATCTAATAATAGATGAACACAGATAGGTGGATAAATAGATGAACATACATTAACAATACACAATTATTATAATATATATTATAATATAATTATAATTATATTATATTATATATATATATATATATCATATATACATATATCATATCAGATATATATTATGTCATATATTATATAATACACAATTATTAAACAACACTATCCATATTATAATTTCTAAATCATAAAAAGTGAAATTAACAGGAATATATTATAAGCACGAGGGGGGAAGGGGAGCCTAAGGCTTGGACATGAGGCCGGGGATGATGGTCACCGTATCCCTCGCAGCCGGAAAGGCTGGGGATGATGGGAGAGGTAGTCCCCTTTCCAACAGGCAACCGGGGAACGGCGGAAGAACTCCCCCCGAGGCCGCCGGGCACGCCTCAGCGCTACCCGGGACTCACCTCTGAATATTTCCGACCTTCCTTCTCACTCGCCGGCCGGCTTCTAATCGAGGCGGGGATGAGGAGGCCTCGGGTCTTTCACTGAGGATACCACGCCCCGAAAAGATGACGAACTTCCGTCCCTCGCCCCGCCCCTTCCGCCCCGTATCGTTTGTCGTGCGTTCGTTCTTGAGGGACTTGAAGGTTGCCAACTTTCCCATGAAAGCCTTCCGGGCCGTCAGGTCTTTCGCCGCCCCGCCTCCTTGACGTCATAGCCACCGCTCGGCCAATCAGAGGGCCTCGGCGGCTCTTTCGCTGCCATGGTGACGCGGTTGCCAAGGGGCGACCGCACAATGGAATGTGAGACGAGTTGGGGCCCTGATTTTTTTTCCCGCGCTTTTTTTTTTTTTTTTGTGGCGGGTTCACACGACGCGCCAAAAAAAACAAACGAGTGGAAAGTTCGTTGACTCGGGTTTTCCCGCCATCTTTTGTTCCAGGCCAAAGGGACGGAAAAAAGGGAAGAAACTCGGAGGGAGGGCGGAAAGTCAGCCTGCTTAGTGTTTGTGGAGGGTACCTCGTTGTGTGAACGCAACATTTGCGCTTAATGCGTGTAGGCAGACACCAAAAAGGGGTTAGGCCCGTTGCTGGATTTAGAGAGTTGTATGAATGCCTCAGAAGGAGGGAGAAAATAATTAACTCTTATTTATTTTTATTTCTTTAATTAAAACATTTCTAGGGCCTTCCCTTCAGTCTGTGAGGCAATCATATAATCTGCCTCTTGACCCCCGGATTCACTTAACGACGGCCACAGAAAAAAAGGTTGTAAAATCAGGTATGGTAACCTGATGACCTGCTTAATGACCATCATGACGTAAAATGACGTAAAATTATAAATTGAGGACTGCTTCTCATGCCTAAGCATTTTGGGGGAAAAACCCTGACCGAAGGGTGAAACCCAAATAGAGGTAGTCCTCCACTTACAACTGTTCATTTAATGACCGTTCAAAGTGATGACAGTGCTGAAGAAAGTGACTTTGTTTGTCATACTTAACGACGGTTGTATTATTCCCTCATGGACAACTGATTCATATTTGTGACCATTGCAGCTTCCCGAGGTCATATGATCCCCTTTGGCAAGCTTCTGACAAGCAAAATCAATGGGGAAACCAGATTCACTTAACAACTGTGTGACTAACTTAACAACCACATGGATTCAATTAACAGCGGCAGGAAAGGTGGTAAAATGGGGCAAAACTCACTGAAGAAATGTCTCGCTTAGCAATGGAAATTTGGGGCTCAGTTGTGGTTGTAAGTCGAGGACTACCTGTAAATGAAGTCGTCTGACGGCTGACTGTTGCTTTCTCCTGGACAGGAAGTCCTCGACTTAAGATCACAATTCAGACCAGTGTCCTGGGGTCATGTGATTCCCTTTTCCGATCTTCTGACCAGTCTTCGGCTTACAATCACAGTTGAGCCCCAAATGTCTGTTGCTAAGCGAGACATTTGTGAAGTGAGCTTTGCCCCGTTTTACGACTCTTCTTGCCATTTTTCTGAAGTGAATTGCGGCAGTTGTTCTTGGAGTCACAGGGTTGTTAAGTGAATCTGGCTTCCTGCTGGTCGGAAGGTCGCAAAAGGGGATCATGTGACCTCGGGACATTGCAACCCATCATAAATATGAGTCAGTTTCCGAATGTTTTGATCATGTGACCAGGGGAATGCTTGTGTTAGAAATGGTCATAAGTCACTTTTGTGAATGCTGTTGTCATTTGTCACTAAATACTGTGTTGTAAATCGAGGACTTACCTGAAAAGTCAATGGGGAAACCAGATTTACTTAGCAACTCTGCTACCAACTTTAGGCAAGGGACCAGATGGGGCAAAACTCATTTAACAACTGTCTTGCTTAGCAACAGAAATTTTGGGCTCAATTGTGATTTTACATCTAGGATTACTTCAATCAATCAAAAGAGAGCTGGAAGGGAGCTTGGAGGTCATCTAGCCCAACCCCCTGCTCGAGCAGAGACCATGACAGAATAACAGAGCTGGAAGGACTTTGGAGGTCATTTAGTCCAACCTCCTGCTCAAGCAGGAGACTCTATATACCATTTCAGACAGGTGGATGTCCAGTCTCTTCTTCAAAACCCCCAGTCATATAGAACAAATCAATAAATAGAAATATTTGGGAGATGCCTGCAGAGCCTTTTCAGCATCTTGCCGCCGATTAATTCAGAAATTTTCCCCACCCTTTCAACAGTCAAAGTTGGCTTCTTTCTTTGAAACAAGAACACACACACAAAAAAACAGAATTATTTCTGCTTTGCATGCAAGGACTTTCTCACTCTGCTTTCCAACCTGGCTGGCTGCCATGTACCCATTCAGCATTTCTTTTTTAATTCTCTTCCAATTTTTTCTGCTTTGACTCACAGTGTTCATTTCTTTTTTAATTCTCTCCCATTTTTTTCTGATTTGGCTCACAGTGTTCATTACTTTTTCAATTCACTTCAAATGATTTCTGCTTTGGCTCACCATTGACGTCTTTTGAAGCGAGTCCCGGCCTGGATATTCTCTTTTTTGTTTTCAGCCAAGAGTTACACAACCAGGGAAGTGATGACTAAAGCAACTGTGTGCCTCCACAGTTACAGTATTGGTGTGGCTGGTTACATATTGATCTTAAAATTTCACAAGAATTGTGTCTGTTGCAGACACTCGGTACAAGAGGGTTGCATGCTTACGTCAGTGTACAATCACAAGTTTTGCCTTGCGCATACTTGTTCTGGATAAGCCAACGCTTTTTCAAATACAGGCTGTCCTTGAATTACGACCACAATGGAGCCCCAAATTTACGTTGCTAAGTGAAGCGAAATTTGCTCCGTTTTACTACTTTTTGGGGGGCCGCAATTGCTAAGTGAATCATTGCCATTGTTACATGAGTCACCCTGTTAAGTGAATCCGGCTTCCGCCATTGACTGTGCTCGTCGGAAAGTCGCAAAAGCGGATCGCGTGACACCCCCAGGGGGCGCTGCGACCGTCATAAACATGAGTCAGCAGAACGTGTGACTTTCGATCACGGGACCGTGAGGAGTCCGCGACTGTCATTAACTGTGAAAAATGATCCTGTCACTTTTGTCAGGGCCATTGTAACTTTGAACAGTGAGTAAATGAACACTTGTAAGTCGAGGACTACCTGAAAATGCAGTTGGTCCTTGTTGTTTAGTGGCCTTTGAAGTTAAAATGGCCCTGAAAAAAGTGACTTACGACCGTTGTTCACACTTACGACTGTTGCCATATCCCCTTGGTCATATGATCAGAATTCAGACGCTTGGCAACTGACTCATATTTATGACATCCCGGGGGATCACGCAATCCCCTTTTGTGACCTTCTGGCAGGCAAAGTCAATGGGGAAGCCGGATTCACTTGTAACTCATTTAACAACTGCAGGGATTCACTTAACCACGGTGGCAAAGAAGGTCATAAAATGGGGAAACTCACTTAACAACTGTCTCACTTAGCAACGGAAATGTTGGGCTTTATCTTAACTATGTAACTTAACATTTGGGGTGCTTCACTTAACAACTGTGGCCAGAAAGTTCATAAAATGGGGAAAGACTCACTTAACAACTGTCTCACTTAGCAACAGAGATTTGGGGCTCAATTGTGATCGTAAGTGAAGGACTGCCTGTAATATATATGCCACATTAAGGAAAGTTACCCATCCATCTCTTTAGCTCTCTACGTTGTCTTTCTTTAGCTACATGTGGTCCTCGACTTACGACCTCAATAAGGATCCGAATTTCTGCTGCTAGCCAAGTCGGTTGTTCTACGAGTCTTTTACTGTGCGAGAAGTCCTCGATTTATGACACCCCAATTTCTGTTGCTAAGCAAGATGATTGTTCAGAGCATTTCACCTCCTTTTATGACCTTTCCTGCCACCGTTGTTAAGTGAATCACTGTAGTGGTTCAGTTAGTAAGCTGAATCTGGCTTCCCCATTGACTTTGCTGGTCGGCAGGTCGCAAAAGGGACAGTGCAACCGTCATGAAAACGAGTCAGTTGCTAAGCGGTCAAATTTTGATCAGGTGACCCTTGATACTGCAACAGATGTAAGTGTGAAACTGGTCGTAAGTCACTTTATTTGTACCATAGGATGTTTGAACGGTCCCTAAACGAATGGTTGTAAGTCGAGGACTCCCTGTGATTGCTGGCCTGTCTATTTAAGGGATGTCTCATTAAATGAAACTCCTTCCTCTTTTGCTGAGAAAATATATTTTGGGGACCTGTGGTGGCAATTTCATTTTACGCTCTCTCCGGCCTTTCACCACAAAGCTATTCATTTTATTACTTGATTATCGCTTCCTTTTTCGCAATCAGCATTGGGGTAATAAAAAAAAAAAGAGTGGAAAAAAGGAGATTTTATCATTTTTAGCAGTAAACTCTTCTTGCTGTGCCTAAGCAGAGGTCAAAAACCTGCAAGTTGTTTCCCTGGTTGGTTTTAGAAAGAAAAAAAAAACAGAATTTAAGTCGAAGAGAGAAAGAAAAAATGCAGGATAGCTGATGGGAGTCAAAGTCCCAGGAGAGAGTTTTATATTACACCTTTATTGAGGAGCTCCAGAGCACGTACAGAGTCTCTTTATTGAGGCTTACTGGTGTTGGCCAGCCCAACTTACTTGCATTATTGATTGATTTTGGACCCTACCATTACCTATATTACCTATATTGGTAATATAACACTTTTAGATTAGGAGGAGGAGGAGAACTGTAGAATCTTTGGTGCTCCCTGAGCTTGGTTGTTTCCTTGCGGACGTTTTATGACCCAGCTAGGTAACATCATCAGTGCTAAAAGGGAGGAGGAGGAAGACAATGACTGTGGGGATGCTTTGCGCTCTCTGAGCATGTTGGGCTTTTTTGCAGACGTTTCATGGCCCAACTAGGGAACATCATCAGTTCTATGCATTGATATAGCATTGATGCTAGCCCTGATGATATTCCCGTTTGGTCAAGAAAACCAAACCAAGAGAGCACCAAGGACCCCACACTCCTCCTCGTTCTTCCTCCTCTTCTTTTTTTCTCCTCCTCTTCCTCCTCCTCCTCCTCCTCGCCGCAAACTCCCCTCCCTTCTAACCCTGATGACGTTCCCTAAATTGGGCCACAAAACGTCTGCAAGGAAACCACCCAGCTCAGAGAGCAGCAAGGACACCTCAGTGCAATTATCTACGTATGTTACCAGGTATAAAACCTCGACTGAGAAATTTAGGTTATCGGCTTCCAAAGGCCCCTTCCTGCTGAGTAATTTCTGTGGAAATATGGAGGAGCTCCCTTCCAATAAATGAAGGTTTCCCCTCAAATATTTATTCTGGGTAGTGGCTGTGTTTCAAAAGTATGTCAGTCTCTTTTTGGAACTCATTCTCTTCCCTTCTCAAGCACAGAGATCGTGACGATCAAAGAGGCACGTCCAAACAAAGCAAACTTATTTTTATTTTATTTTATTATTTTTATTTTTATTATTTTTATTTTTATTATTTTTATTTCGGTGCAACAAAAAAGTTTGCACGGCTTTCACACTGCATAACAATTTTCGGCTTTGCTGCTTTGTGGGTTTTATTTTTTAAAAAAAATATTCACACCATAAAGAAACCCACTGACAGAGTTTCCTGTTGTCGACTGCGCTTTTCTTGGCCAGAGGGAGGTTTAGGTAAGTCAGGAACTCCTCGACTTACGACCGCAGTGGAGTCCAAACTTATTTGTTAAAAAGTGAATCATGGGTTCAGGGAGTATGCCGCCATTTTCGAGCTTCCCTGCCACCATTGTTGAGTGAATCACTGCAGTGGTTAAGCCAGTAACTCCGTGGTTAAGCGAATCTGGGCTACCCCGTTTTGCTCATTGGAATGTCGTAAAAGGCAGATCGTGTGATCCCCCTGGAGGATTCTGTGACAGTCGTAAACACGAGTCGGTGGCTGAGCATGTGAATTCAGGACCATGAGGAGGCTGCGATGGTCATAAGTATGAAAACGGTTCCCAGTCCCTTTTATCCCCCAGTGCCGTTGCAACTTGGAACCGTCACTAAATGAACAGTTGTAAGTCGAGGAATACCTGTACCGTCCCAAACCAAGAACAGTTTTAAACTCTTGTACAACCTTTCCTGGGTGACTATTTGCCAACCTGCCTTAACAAAAACGTCCACCAAATGTTCTCCTTAGTCATGCTGCGTTGTGTCATTTCGTGAGAGGCACCTTTTCTTTGGAGTGGCCGTTTTTTTACGTTTGGGGACAGAATGAGACCGTTGGCAGCCTCGTGGTGCGCAAAGCTTTACAAAAGTCGCAAAGGAAGCAACGGGGGCTCCTCTCGCTGCGGCTTTCGGAACGGTCACAAACCGGTTGTGCGCCAAAATTGGAGAATTTGCACGACGGTGTTACAATAAATGCTGGTTCGCATTCCTGAACAGAAAAGGGGCGAGATACAGCGAGTCCCCGGGTTTTATGCCCTCTCTGGCTTTGAACTTCCTGGGGCCCCGAAAGAGTATCCTGATTGGTTGTCAGACTCCCAGGGGGTGGGGGTCTTAGCTAGCCTTGCTGGCTGATGTAATCTTCCCAGGTGCCATGTGAGTTTCTGTCTTAGATGGGTCCTATTGCGTTGCAGATTATGGCCCATTAACCAAGGGGGGAGGCAGGAAGCTGCTTTGTCTTTAAAACATGTTTCTCCATTTCTCATCCAGGGAAATATAATATTCTGCCTTTTTAATATTTCCTAAAATATTTCATTCTTCCAGGAAAGGGGTGGGTGCTAACTTCCTACAGTTCCTTCCCTCTCTCCTTCCTCTTCCTTCCTTTCTTCCTCTTCCTTCCCTCCTTTTTTATTTATTTTTCCTTCCTTCCTCTTTTTTCTTCCTTCCTTCCTTCCTTTTTTCTTTCTTTCTCCCTTCCTTCGTCTTTCTTTTTCTTTCTTTCTTTCTCGCTCTCTCTCTTTTCCTCCCTCCTTTCCTCCCTTCCCATTGCTTTTTAAACTGTTGCCTAATTTATCACCCCCATCCTGGCTAATAATTAAGACTCCTCAAGTTGTACATTTTGTGCTAATAAAGTGGATACTATGGTCCCCCACTCTCCACAAAAACAAAGGTGGCAAGGAAGATCGTCGAATGGGGAAAAGCTCACTTGACCAATGTCTTGCTTAAGGACAGAAATGTGGTCCTCGGTTGCGGTCTTTTAAGATGAGGACTGCCTGCATTGCCGATGTTCTCCGTTGCAGCCGGTCGGGGAGAAGTTCCTGCATTATTTTTTCCGATCTGGGTGTGGAGCCAGAGAACAAAGTTTCCTTCTTTGGAAGGGAGAAGTATGTGATTTCGTGGGTGTGTTATTTGTTGTGTGGTTTGACCTCCCCTTGGTCATGAGCCACCATTGCAATTCGGAATAAATCCATCCTTTTGGCCGTAGGCAAGAATGTGGAGGAAAAATAAACGCCCAACACTGTCAGATACAATTGCTGGCACTTTCCCACTGTGAAATTTAAGACTGGGGAAAACATCCTTCTGGCTAATGCCAGAATGCCAATAAAAGAGAATATTGGTAGCTCGGGATTGAAACGAGAGGTCCTTGGTGCTCTCTGAGCTGGGTGGTTTTTTTTGCAGACATTTCATGACCCAACTAGGGAACATCATCAATGCTGGGAGGGAGAGGGGTTTGCAAAGTGGTAGAAGAAGAGGAGGAGTGTAGAATCTTTGCTGCTCTCTGAGCTTGGTTGTATATCAGTCTGTCTTTATGTATGTATGTATGTATGTATGTATGTATGTATGTATGTATGTATACACACACACACAGACACAAATGTATTTCCTCAAAAGGGCATAAATACAAACAAAACACTTCCTGGTATGTTTTACATATGTATGTGTCTTATCTTGTTCCATCTTTGTCTTATTCTTCAGATCCGGGAAGGAAGGTATTTCCCCACAATGTGTACACATACAGACACACATACACACACACAAATATATTTCTTCATATATTGCGGGTCTGTCATCTTTTCAGCTCCAATATTTGTTTTTGGGGCTGTCTTCAATGTTCGCAGGCGTCTTCAGAAACCTTCTCTGTTTAGACTCAAACCTGGCTAGTCCTCAATGTACGACTGCAACCGAGCCTGGCATTTTGGTTGCGAAGTGAAACATCGCTAGAGTGAATTTGGTTCTTTTATCGCTGCCGTTAGGCGATTCACTGCAGTCGTTAAGTGAATCTGGTCATCAGAAGGTTGCAAAAGGGACACACACACTCTCGGGGACACGGCGACCGCCGTAAAGATGAGGCAGTTGCCAAGCATCTGAATTTTGATCCCAGGAGCCTGGAGATGCTGTGACAGTCATTAAGGGCGAACAACCGTCCTAAGTCATGTTTTTTTAAAGTGCCGTTGTAACTTGGAACCGTCACTAAATGAATGTTGTAAATCAAGGACTAGCGGTATCCCTCATGGCCACAGTTCCAGAAATAAAGCCACATTATTTTTAGATGTGATTTCATAGAAATTATCCCACCTTTGATGCATTTTGCAGGAAAAAAAGATTCCTTTTCGGCAAATTCCCCATGGCTAAATTTGCGCTCAGCTCAGGGTTCAAACCTTTACCATCTACATCAGAAACCAAATTTCTCCTTGTAAATAATTTAATTCGTTATCTGTCATGGCTGGCTGAGGAATTCTGGGAGTTGGAGGTTCTCCTGCTTGAGCAGGAGGCTGGACTAGAAGACCTCCAAGGTCCCTTCCACCTCATTCTATTCTATTCTGTTCTGTTCTAATCTCTTCAATTCTATTCCATATTCCATAATTCCTTCTATTCTATTCTATTCCATTCCATTCCATTCCAATTTCTCTGTTCTATTCTATTCTATTCTATTCTATTCTATTCTATTCTATTCTATTCTATTCTATTCTCCATATTCCTTATTTTTTTCCATTCCATATTCTTCTCTACTCTATTCCATATTCTATTATTTCTATTCTATTCCATATTTGTCTCTTCTCCTCTCCTTTTTCTATTCCATTCTATACTATTCCACAAGTCTTCAAGTTGCCAAGTTTGGAGACCCCTCGTCTAGACGAATTTATCTTGGTAAGCCCTCCCTCTCTCATTACATAACCTGGACGGTTTGGGACACCCCTTATTCCATTATTCTGTTCTTCTGAAGTGTGGACTTCAACTCCCAGTTGAAGTGGATGGATTAATGGATGGATGGATGGATGGATAACAAAATAGATGATTTGACAGATAAATTAAGGGCCTGGTGGCTCAGCAGACTGATAGCATTGTGATTAACACCAGCTGCCTGCAATTACTGCAAGTTCGAATCTTACCAGGCTCAAGGTTGACTCAGCCTTCCATCCTTTCTAAGGTGGGTAAAATGAGGACCCGGTTTGTGGGGGGCTATTGCTGAGCGCATTGTAAGCCTCCCTGAGTCTCCGGAGAAGGGCGGCATATAAATCAAATTAAAAAAAATAATAATAATGATGAAGATTATAACCTTTATTGTCGCTTTTTTTTGGTGAACACACTGGCACGCATTATTAAACAATGAAATTGATGCCCACTCTCAAAAGATTATATATAAATGTGTGTGTGTGTCTTATACACATATAGACACTAAATGATAGATCGATAGACAGACAGACAGAAGGAACAGATCGCTCTAAGACTTCAGCCCAAAATCCAACCTCGCGATCTTCCCCACCCCACTCGTGGGTTTTTTTTTCTCGCAACCTCCCCGCCGGGTCTTCGCTGGGTCCCCTTTTTCCATCTGGGGTGGGAGAGGGGAGGGGGGGGCTTCCCTGTTCTTTCAAGACGCGGGGCAAGCCCCCCCTTTCTCCTCCCCCCCTCCCTAGCCTCCCCCCTCCCCAAACCCGCCGGAACGCAGCCGTGCAGCAAGCAAACATGCATGCATGCATACATGCATGCAAGCGAAGCAAAGCGAAGCGCACACAATCTCCCATTTACAACCGCCGGGCGCGCCCCGGCTGGGCGGGCGGAGGGAGGGGAGGAGGCGTCAGTGCCGCCTCTCCTCCTCCTCCCTCCTCCTCCTCCTCCTCGTCTTGCGATCGTCCTCGCTGCTACGGCCGCCTCTCCTCCTCCTCCTCCTCGGCCATGCGAACCCGGCTGGCCCGTCGGGGCTGCGCGCTTTTGGCCTTGCTGAGCGTGGCGGCTTTCCTAGCTCTCCAGCTGCCTCTGTCTCCTTTCGGGACGCCCACGGGCGCCCTAGCTGGAAGAGGGACCCCCGGGAGTCTTTCCTCCCCACTGCCCGAGCAACTCTCCCAACCCGTCCAGTCCAAACCCCCTCCGGATCCCTCTGCGCCGGGAGAATGGGGCAAAGCATCCCACCTGAGCTTGGATGCGGAGCAGAAGCGACAGGAGGAACTCTTGCTGGAGCGCTACGCCATCAACGTCTACCTTAGCGACCGCATCTCGCTGCACCGTCACATCCAGGACGGTCGTATGCCTGAGTGCAAAGCCAAGACCTATGAGTACCGCCGGCTGCCCACCACCTCGGTGGTCATCGCCTTCTACAACGAAGCCTGGTCCACCCTCCTGCGGACAGTGCACAGCGTCTTGGAAACCAGCCCAGCCGTCATACTCAAGGAGGTCATTCTGGTGGACGATCTCAGTGACCGGGCGTACTTGAAGGGCCAGCTGGAGGCCTACCTCAGCCGCCTGCCCCGGGTGCGCCTGATCCGCACCCAGAAGCGGGAAGGGCTGGTCCGCGCTCGGCTGATCGGTGCCACCTTCGCCACAGGCGAAGTCCTCACCTTCCTGGATTGCCACTGCGAGTGCATCCCCGGATGGCTGGAGCCCTTGCTGGAACGAATCGCCTGGAACGATTCTGTCGTCATCTGTCCGGTGATCGACACCATCGATTGGAATACGTTTGAGTTTTATATGCAATCCGGCGAGCCCATGATCGGCGGCTTCGACTGGCGGCTCACCTTTCAGTGGCAGGTGGTTCCCGACTATGAGAGGCGACGCCGGAAGTCCAAAGTGGATCCCATCCGATCACCCACTATGGCCGGCGGCCTCTTTGCTGTCAGCAGGAAATACTTCGAGTACCTCGGCACGTATGACACGGGTATGGACGTCTGGGGTGGTGAGAACTTGGAACTCTCTTTCCGTGTCTGGCAGTGTGGCGGTGTCTTGGAAATCCACCCATGTTCCCACGTTGGACACGTCTTTCCAAAACGGGCTCCGTATGCCAGGCCTAACTTTCTACAGAACACTGCTCGGGCCGCCGAAGTCTGGATGGACCACTACAAAGAACATTTCTACAACCGGAATCCTCCAGCACGTAAGGAGAACTTTGGCGACCTCACCGAACGGAAACTCTTACGGCAGCGTCTGCAGTGTCAAAATTTCGACTGGTATTTGAAAACTGTCTTCCCCAATTTACACGTCCCAGAGGATCGGCACGGCTGGCACGGCGCCATCCACAACCTGGGCATCTCTTCCGAATGTTTGGATTACAACTCACCAGAACACAATCCCACCGGGGCTCACGTGAGCCTTTTCGGATGTCACGGCCAAGGCGGCAATCAATTCTTCGAATACACGTCCAATCTGGAAATCCGTTTCAATTCGGTGACTGAACTCTGTGCCGAAGTGCCGGAGCAGAAGGATTTTGTCGGCATGAGAAATTGTCCGAAGGATAAATCTTCTGTGCCGGAAAGCATAATATGGCATTTTAAAAAAGATGGCACCATCTACCATCCTCACTCCACCAAATGTCTAAGCGCTTACCGCACACCAGAAGGTCGCGCGGATGTAAAGATGAGGACGTGTAATCCGTCGGATAAAAACCAACTCTGGAGGTTTGAAAAATAGACCTGGATCACCGCCTAAAATACAATTCCTGGCAATATAAAGTTTGGGCCTCTTGAAATAACTTTTAACAAGATTTCCAGATTAGAACAAAGGAAGGGGGGAAAAAATAAGATTTCTGGATCAGTTGGTGAAAAAGTGCCTTTTTTTTCTAAACTGAGAGATTGGCAGAACGCAACGACACTTCACACACAAGTTGAAGTGTGTTTATTCTGCACGGATTACGACAAACAGGACCGTCCCGGGAACGGGCTAAATTCGGAGGAACTAAGGACCGCACAATAATTGTTCCATTTTTAAGATTTGCTAAAGGATGCGCAAAGTTGTGAAGTTCAGGAAATGGTTTTTCTGAAGCTGGATCAGAAGCATTGCTTTCAAATGATTGTTTTCAATCTTGGCAATTTTAAAATGTGTGGACTTCAACTCCCAGAATTCCACTTTGATGTGTCTGGCTGGGGAATTCTGGGAGTCGAAGTCCACGCATCTCAAAAGTTGTCCCAGTTGGGAAAAACTATAAGGAATGATGCTTTAACAAGTGTGCCGAAATGAAACTTATGGAATTAGGGAATTCCTTGTTTTAGGACTGACTTTTAATTCCTCTCCTTTGCTCAATGCATCTCTCTCATCCTTAGATTTAGTGTTTAAACAAGTATTTAACTAGTGTTTAGTTAAATTGGTTAAACAAATACATTGGTTAAATTGGTTGGAGTGTTTAACTAGTGTTTGGTTAAATTGGGTAGATTGGTTAAATTGGTTAAACACGTAAATCACTTAAATTGGTTAAATTGGTTAACCAATTGTTTAGCTAGCATTTGTTTGTTTAAATTGGTTAAATGAATGTTTTAACTGGTATTTGGTTAAACTGGGCGATTGGTTCAATTGGTTAAACAAGTGTTTGACTAGCGGTTCCGTAAATTGGTTAAATTGGTTAAACGAGTGTTTAACTATTGTTTGGTTAAATTGGGTAGATTGCTTAAATTGGTTAAACAAGTGTTTAATTAGTGTTTGGTTAAACTGGTTAAACAAGTGTTTAACTAGTGTGTTTTCTTAATTGGTTAAATGAGTTTTAGGGTTCGATTAAATTGTGTAGAGTGGTTACACTGTTTAACCAACTGTTTAATTAGCATTTGTGTCAGTTGATTGGTTAAATTAGTTAAACGAGTGTTTAACTAGTGTTTGGGTAAATTGGGTAGCTTGGTTAAATTGGTTAACCAATTGTTTAGCATTTGTGTAAAGTGATTAAATTGGTTAAATAAGAGTTTAGTGTTTGTGTAAATTGGTTACACAAGTGCTTGATGGAAGACTGAAATACTTTAAACACTCATTTTTAATAAGAGTGCAGCTAGGGAAAATTGATAGCCTTCTCTGGGAGGAAGGGGAAATTAAAAAGCAATAAAAGATTGATTAATATTTCTAATCAATCCCAATGTGAAATTGATTTGGGAAGGCAGGCAGAAATAAAACCAGATTTAACCAAGATTGAAAGAATGACATAGCCAATGAGTCCTCTTCGGCCTGCGTTAAAAAGCCAGAAAACATTTCTGCTAAATTTCAAAAGCTCCGGTTTGCAAGTTATTATTATTATTGTTTTGTGTGGGTGGAAAAAAATGGGATTAACCATCTCTGCATGTTTAGACAATCAATCCTCATTTAAGGTAGGGGGGAAAAAATTGTGGCCGCGTTCTTCATGATCAAACCTTACGATAAACATTTTGGTTTTCTTGAGGCCTAGAAACTTTCCTTTGAAAAGATTATTTATCTTGAGCTGCGGTTTTAAGGCGGCATCCTACATCCTTCTTAGCTATGTGGCAGATCCGTGAGTAAGGAGTGGTAGTAACCAGTGAGGACTTGTTTGTTCCCAAGGTTGAAATCTCATAACCTCTACCAATGCCCTAAAAAAAAGAAGGAAATTGGATGGCTAATTCCATTTGCCAAATATCCAAATGCCCTCGCCAGCCAAATCCGGGTGGCAGCCCAATTTTTAAAAGTTTTATATTAAAATAAAGGGAATTTCACAGCTCGATCTTGGCGGGGCTAAAAGAAAAACAGGAAAATTAAAAACATCACCGTAAAAGCATAGGTGAGTCATCGACCTTCAACCTTAGGAAAGTTTTTATAGACTGTAAATAGAACAGAAGAACAAGAGTCACAGAATTGGAAGGCCTTCTAGTCCAAACCTCTAATCAGACAGGAAACCCTTCTCTTCCTCCTCCTCCTCTGAATAACAGTTGGAAGGGACCTTGGAGGTCATCTAGTCCAGCCCCCCTCCTCAAGCAGGAAGCCCTGTTTGTAGACCAACCTCTGATGGTCTTTTTGGTTTTGGGACTTTTAGACTTTGTCTAACAGGGAAGGAAGAGCGAAACAAGCCAGCTTTTCAAATGTTTGTCTACGCCTCTGTTTTAACTTGGGTGCGTTTGTCGGATGCAAGCTGAGAAACCTACGATTGAATCATAGTAATATATATATATATATTTTCCTCAAAAAAAAACCAACCCAGCTAAGTCCACCCTGAATCTCCATTCCTGCAGAAACTCAAAATAGCTCTCCAGCTAAGCTAGGTTTTCATTTTAACCAACATCACATTCTCCATTTTTCGATAGAACTAAAAATTTTGTGCTGCCACTTGGAATTGTGGGTTACACAAATGAATATATATATTCACGATACAGCAATTGGGACGCGATACAGCAATTGGGAGTTCCCTGAT
Organism: Pantherophis guttatus; assembly: GCF_059756535.1. Taxonomy (NCBI): domain Eukaryota; kingdom Metazoa; phylum Chordata; class Lepidosauria; order Squamata; family Colubridae; genus Pantherophis; species Pantherophis guttatus. The sequence goes on along the minus strand of NC_142066.1, from coordinate 157,544,596 downwards.
CTTACTTTTCAACCCTGGGAGAAAATATATATATATATATTTTCTCCCAGGGTTGAAAAGTAAGATCAGGGAACTCCCAATTGCTGTATCGCGTCCCACAAGAATCCATTTTTGTTCTCAAAATTGAAACTTTGGAGATTTTTAAAAGGAAGGATGTCTGTTCCCATCCATGGCATGGATCCCGTTTCCCACAGTTTACTCTGGATTACATTAAAAAAGATATATATTCTTTATTTATTAATTTTGTATGCCAGCCATCTGATGGACACAGCGATGCAGGGCAGCGTAAGAATTTAATAAATAAATGAAGCCTCCTCTCTTACATAACTTTCCAAAATGCAGAATGACTTTGATATGTGGTTCACCCTAAACTTTTTTTAAATTTTGCAATGTAAAACATTTTCGTTCTTTCCACCGAACAGGAAAGGAGAAGCACAATTAAGCTGCAAAGGAAAAAGATTGCAGCATCAGTTTCTTCCAAGTTTCAAGTCTTGAATGGCAAACACGGGGAAAAATTTTAAATATTAAATTTAACACTGGTCTGTTGCTGATTTAAAAATAGATTTTTAAAGATTATTTTTCAATGTGTAGGTGACGGAGATGGAAGGATGTTTTCGAACTGTGTGCTAATTAAAAATAGATTTTTTTTTACATTATTTGTCAATGTGTAGGTGATGGAGAGGAAATAATAACTTTGATCCGTTGTTGCTCTCAGGGTTGGGAGTACAGTAAAGAATTTTGCAATTCTTCACCAGAAATAAGACATAACTCTAGAATTAAGTCGCTCAAATTTCTCAGTAAGGGGGTGAAATTTTAGGAACTTCGTTCAGGAGAACTTTTAGCAGTAGGACAAAAACGGTCCTCCCTTCTCTTTTTTAATAAAAGTTTCTGGTTTTTTTCTTTGGGGGATTTGATCGCCCAAGACAATCGCAATCAAATTGTCTGATTTATTAGGGAAGAAAATACCTTGGTTTACCTAGATTTTCCTATGCACTTCTGTCTATGGCTATGCCAATAAAATTCTTTGACGCTTTAGCACTGAGATGGGAATTAACACTTGCAAAATTTGTGTCTTGAAAACTCACAAGTGGCCTTGGCTTTTGCCGCGGAAGGTGTCGCGTGAATTACATCCGCGTTCGCTATGCAATTATTCCTTTCGCCCATATGCCTTATCGCATGTTTTTTTTAAAAAATCCACATTTTTTTAAATGCAAAAATTGTATATGTGCCTAGTATAAAACTGATTTCGGGAAAAATTCTGCCACCTGAACAGAAAACCCAGAGGGGCCAAGATATATGTATGTATGTATGTATGTATATGTGTGGTGTGGCACCGGTGTATAAAACGCACCAAGATTTCAAAGAGGTAAGTATGAAAAAAAAAAGATTTTTGCTCTCCCCAGTCCCCAGGAGCACTCTGCAGGCCTCCCAAACCCTCTGTGCGTCCCATTTTTTGCAAAAATGGAGGGTTTTTTGCCCGTTTTTGCAAAAAATAGGGTGTGCATAGGATTTGGGAGGCCTGCAGAGTGCTCCTAGGGACTGGGGGAAGGCAAAAATGCTCCCGTTTTTTGCAAAAATGGGGGCGTTTTTGCCCTCCCCAGCCTCCAGGAGCATTCTGCAGGCCTCCCAAACCCTATGCACATCCTGTTTTTGTGAAAAACAGGCCCATTTTTGGCAAAAATGGGATGAGCGGGGCAGGGCTTCAGGAGGCCAAAAATGACTTGTATTCGGTGTATAAGACGCACCAACATTTCCACCCTCTTTTAGGGGAGAATAAAGTGTGTCTTATACTTTGAAAAATACAATAGTATATAGAAGATACCCCGGCTTTATAAAGTTGATTGCAAGGAAAATATGCATTAAAAATGTGTTTTTTCGCTGTGCTCAAAAGCACAGACTCTAGCAGCAAATTTGCAATAATTGTTCAGAATAGCAGATGTGCGTGTCTGTTAAAATTTTGTAAATATTTTTTTGTGTGGAGAATTTGCACTGGCAATCTTTTTAATTTTAGCTCCGGCTTCGTTCATAAGTAAAAATTCAGAAAGCAATAACAGTGGACGACTTTTTAAATTGTTTGATAGCTCGCAAAAAACCAAGGTAGAAGTACTTGCGTTCTTTTAAGAATGATAACATTAGATTTGACTGGGATAAAAATTAGATTTTACCTTGAGGCCTTGATATTACTGATTTTTTTTTTTCCAGATCTGTCTTTTGGAACTTGAATGATTTGACAAATACATGTTTTGCGATAAATGGCTTGAAATGGCAGAAATAAAAAAAAAATCCAGTTAAATCTGTGATTGTAAGCTGAATTTTTGTCTGTCGTTGTGGTTTTTACAATATATTTGTGGACCTACATCTTTGTTTCATTAATACAATGTGGATAAGTTGTCCTCGACTTATGGCCACAATCAAAAGCACAACTTGCATTGCTAAGCAAGGCCGTTAAATAATTCAAATCTCATTTTACGACCTCTCTTGCCACGGATTTAAGCAAACCACTGCAGTTGTTAAGTGAATTAAGCAGTTGTTAAGTGAATCTGGTTTCCTGCACTGACTTTGCATTTTCATGAGGGTTCCATGAGGGGAACCAGAATACAAAATGCAGAATACAGAATAAATTCAGAATACATAAAGCAAATAATAGAATAGAGAATGCAGAACACCAAATAAATAACAGTACAGTTAATATCGAATGCAGAACCCAAAATGCAGAACCCAGAATGCAGAATAAATACAGAATGTACAAAATAGAATAGAATACATAATACAGAATGCAGAACCCAGAGTGCAGAATACAGAACCCAGAACAAATACAGAACGCAGAATAAATACAGAATGCAGAATAGAGAACCCAGAATGCAGAATACAGAGCACGGAATAAATACAGAACACAGAATAACGCAAAATAGAGAACCCAGAATACAGAACCCAGAATAAATACAGAATGCAGAATACAGAACCCAGAATACAGATCCAGAACCCAGAATATAGAATACATAATAGAGTGCAGAATACAGAACCCAGAATAAATACAGAATGTGAAATACAGAATAGAGTGCAGAATAGAGAACGCAGAATAAATGCAAAATGCAGAGTGCCTAATACAGAATACAGAACCCCAAAAGCAGAATGCAGAAGAGTGCATAAGATAGAACGAGAACCCCAAATTGCCTCCCAAAATTGTGGGTGCTTCATCACCGGAGTTTTTAAATAAGAGACTGGAGCACCATCTCTATCTGAAATGGTATATAAGGTATTCTGCTTCTGCTGGGGGTTGGACTAGAGGACCTCCGAGGTCCCTTCTGGCTCTATTCTGATTGATTGATTGATTGATTGATTGATTGAAGTGATAGCCGCACCATATACTGCTTTAGTAAGGCTGCACTTGGAATACTGCATCCAGTTTGGTCACCACAATATAAAAATGACGTTGAGACTCTGGAAAGAGTGCAGAGAAGAGCAACCAGGATGATTAGGGGTCTTGAAGCTAAAAACATACATAGAACGGTTGCAGGAATTGGGTATGTCTAGGTTTCATGAAAAGAAGGACTACGGGTGAAATTATAGCAGTCTCCCAACATTTGAGGGGCTGCCCCAAAGGAGAGGGGGTCAACCTATTCTCCAAAACCCCCGAAGGCAGGACCAAAGATATTACAGCTAGCCAGCAAAGGCCCACCTAATAACTCTGGCTAAACCCAATTTCCATCTTACAAAAGCTTCTCGTTCCTTCTTAATACACCAGTCGGCAACCAGATGTTGACATTGGGAGGAGGGCAGGGCACAGCTGTAAATCAACACTAATCAAATGTCCACTCATCCAACAGGTTTGGAGAGATCTCGAATGGCCGGCCTCAATTATCCTGGCAAACCGGTTTAGCCAGCTGGGTTTGATGGAGAGAGGGAGACAGAAAGGGGATCTTAAAGGAACTGCCTTCCCCGTTCTGCATTTCGGGTTCAGTGCCCCCAATGCTCGGGCAACTCGAATTCAACTCTTGGCTGCCGCTACTGAATGCCAGGTTGACATATATCCAGGTTGACTTACCTGGCAGTCGCTTTTAATGGATGGGAGCCTGGCAAAGATCAGATCTGGTCCGCCAAGGTGCCTTCCATCACTGTTATCCTCCATTCTGCGTTCTGCATTTGGTATTCTGCACTGTGTATTCTACCTTCTACTATACATTCTGCACTCTTATTTATTCTAAGTTCTGCCTTCTGGGATCTGCGTTCTGCATTCTGCATTCTGGGTTCTCATTCTGTTTTATGGACTTTTCATTCTGTATTCTGCCTTCTGGGTTCTGCATTCTGTATTAGGCACTCTGCATTATCTATATCTACATCCATATCCATGTCAGGGGCGGGTTTTAATACCTGTTGCTACTGGTTTGCTTGTGGGCGCGTCCGCATCCGTGCAACACTTCTGCGCATGTGCAGAGGCTTCCGGGCGGGTGGGTGGAGTCTCCCGCCACTGTCGCTACCGGTTCGCATACTGGTAGCAACCCACCACTATCCATATATATCTAGTCTACATTTACATCTACATCTCTATATCTATATCAGTGGTGGGTTGCTCCGGGTTCGCACCAGTTCTATAGAACTGGTAGTAAAATCGATGGGAGGCTCCGCCCACTGACTCTGACATCATCAAAACGCTTCTGCGCTTCTGCATGAGTCTGCATGCAAATGAAAAGCGCGCGCGCGGCCCCATTGCAAACCAATAGTAAAGGTAAGTAGAACCACCCCTGATCTATATCCATATCTATCTATCTCTATCTCTCTGTCAGTCTCTATCTATGTACACATAAACAGGTATATTTATATATATACATATTATGCATATAAATATATATATGTAGGTCTTTGTTTATTCGGGTTTTCTCCCGCGTAAAATTGGAAGTGTCTTGGCGACGTTTCGACGAAATCTCATTCGTCATCTTCAGGCTGGTGTTTTCGGCTTGTATGAAACCTCCAATTTTACGCGGGAGAAAACCCGAATAACCAAAGACCTACATATATGTATACATATATACATACACACACATATGTACATACACACACACATACATAACCTATTATGTGTGTATGTGTGTATATATCTGTGTATGTATACTTGTAGTGTGTATACATGTATGTGTATGCATATATGTGTGTGTATCTAGGTACACATGATAATTGAGCCCAAAATTTATGTGGCTAAGTGAGAAATTTGTTAAGTGAGTTTTTCCCCCTTTTACGACTTTTCCTGCCCCAGTTGTTTAGTGACTCATTGCAATTCTTAAGTTAGTCAGATGGTTGTTAAGTGAATTCGGCTTCTCCACTGACTGCACTGGTCAGTAGTTTGCAAAAGGGGATCACCTGACCCTGGGACACTTCAACCCATTGTAAATATGAACCAGTTATCAAGCATCCGACTGTAAAAGTCATGTGACCAGGGGGACACTGCAATGGTTATAAGTGTGAAAAATGGTCATAAGTCACTACTTTCGGTGCTGTGGTAAGTTCAGATGGTCAGTAAATGGTTGTAATTCAAGAATGAATCTGTGTATAGAGTTACTGTCAGTGGTGGGATTCAATATTTTAACAACTGGTTCTGGGGGTGTGGCTTATTTGGGGGTGTGGCTTGGTGGTCATGTGACCGGGTGGGCATGGCTAGCTGGTCATGTGACCCGGTGGCATGGCTATGTGCATAGGGACTACTCAGAGGGCTGAAAAAAATAATTTCTGACTGGTCCTCACACTTTGGACCAGTCCTCACAGTCCGCACTTTGGACCATCCTCACATTTATGCCCGTTGCAGCAGTCTTAACAACTGTGTCACTCATTTCACAACTGCTTGTCTTCACCACGGTGACAAAATAGGGCGCAAAACGTAAAATGTGAGGACAGTCGTAAGTGCGAGGACCGGTCAAAAATGCGAGGACCGATCAAAAATAACTTTTTCAGCCCTCTGAGTACTCCCTATGCACATAGGGACTACCCAGAGGGCTGAAAAAAGTGATTTCTGGCAGGTCCTTGCACTTTTGATCGGTCCTCGCACTTATGACCAGTCATCATTTATTCCCGTTGCAGTATTCTTAACAACTGTGTCACTCATTTCACAACTGCGGTGCTTCATGTGACCGGGTGGATGTGGCCAGGTGGTCATGTGACATCGCTTCTTTGCTTCATGTGACATGCCCTAATGACAGTTTGCTGCAATGGTCATAAGTGTGAAAAACAGTCATAAGCCACTTTTTTCAGTGACATTGTAACTGTTGTAAATCAAGGATTTACTTGTACAAAAATACAAAAAGCTTCTACAAGCCTCAAAACTTTTTTATTTCATCAAGCCGGGCTGGCCTAACTCTCCAATGGTGTAATTTGAATTTGAATTTTAAATGGAGGATTTTAACTGTCGGGCCAAATTGTTTAATATATTTTAAATTGTTTTTCAATTTTGTATTCTGTTTTTTACCTATGGCTGTTCACCGCCCTGAGTCCTTCAGGAGAAGGGTGGTATATAAATTTAAATATTAAATTATTAAATTAAATTAAATTAAATTAAATTAAATTAAATTAAATAATTAAATTAAATTAAATTAAATTAAATTAAATTATTATTAAATTAAATTAAATTAAATTCTTTGCTTGCAAAAAGCTGCCCTAAATACCAATCATTAGATAAGAAATACCTGCAAACTGGAGTTACAAATCAGGCAGGGTGCCAGAGCACCTTGAGGAATTAAAATAGTTAAAATGCAGTGATAACTATCAGCAGCCAACTCTTGCTCATAAAGTGAAACCCTTTAGCAGAGAGGTCATTTAAGCTCTCCAGAATGAAACAAAGGAGCAAACAGAGTATCTGTTGCTTGTTAAACCAGTTACCAGAACAAATAGACACAGGAACTAGTTAGATTTCCAAAGCTGCTTCTTTTCAGGAACAGAGATTAACATTTTTCCTTCCAAACAAAGCTGAATAGGGAAAATTATCTCATCACAAAACACAGGATTAAACTTCACCAAAAACCAGTTTTAGACCAAAAGTCAGAAAGGGTATGTCAACTCACCTTTGAATGTCAATCTTTCTAGCTAGCCAAGAAGCCTTGCTGAATGTCACTCATCTTGGTTCCTTCCTTGTCATTAAAAGCTTCTGCTTCATTATTCAATTATTTCTTCAAAGTGCTGATCATTGCACCCTGGCTGGAAGAACTCCAGCAGGGGAGTATTTCTTCCCAACACCAGTGTAAAAAGCTCAAAACAACCCTTCCCCTTTAAGAAAGTCAAGCAAAACAAAAAATAAAAAAAACCCTCCAAGAAGCTCCTGACTGGGAAGCGACAGTAAATCTAGGCGTACTGCCAAGAATGTAATAAGGGTTAACAGAGAGGCAGTTTCTGTAAGCAGGGCAATAAAAATTAGGCTAGAAACAACACCAGAATGTTGTAATTCCTTACAGGATTAACCCTGTAAAGTGGAAAAAACAAAAAGGAGATTTTTTTCTAACAACCGGTTGTCTGAATTGCTTAACTACTTAACAACCGGTACGAACCAGTAGAATCCCACCACTGGCTACTATCATTTCTCATGAAACATACACACATAATCATATATATAGAGAGAGGGAGAGAGGAAGATAGGTAGGTAGGTAGATAGATAGATAGATAATAGATGAGAGAGAGAGAGATGCAGTACATATATATATATATACACATTTATGCATATACATATATGTATACAGACATAGACTCTAATGTATATAATATATAAATATACCGGTATTAAATATAGTATATTATATATGTGTGTGTATATATATATATTTGTAATGTGTATATCTTGGAAATAAAATTTGGTCCAGTTCCAAGCTGAGAAAAAGATGCGGGAGCCAATGAATTTGGAGGCAAGCTGCAGGAAAGGAGGTCACCATTTACTTAGGAATCAGAAGCGACAGTGGGACTGTCAGATGGACCTCCTGGCAGGGGGTGTAGGGTGATTTTTATACCCTTTTGGACCTTTGAAATTAAGATTTCAACCAACGAACCAACCCAGTGATGCCCTTGATGTGATGGCCCGGTGCCTGGAAGCGGTACTGGTCTGGATGGGTAGAAACAAATTGCAACTCAACCTGGCCTAGACCGAGTGGCTGTGGGTACCGGCATCTCGGTTCAGGGGAGAGGTGCCATCGCTGACTATAGGGGGTGAAGTTTTGCCCCCTGTAGACAGGGTGCGCAACTTGGGCGTCCTCCTGGATTCACGGTTGAGCTTAGAAGACCAGATAACAACCGTGACCAGGGGGGCATTCGCCCAGATACGTCTGGTGCGCCAGTTGCGTCCCTACTTGGACCGAGATGCCCTATGCACAGTTACTCATGCGCTGGTCACCTCCCGTATTGACTACTGCAATGCTCTCTACATGGGGCTGCCCTTGAGGACCACTCGGAGGCTTCAGCTGGTGCAAAATGTGGCCGCGCAGGTTGTGATGGGAGAACCCCGACACTCCCAGGTTACACCCCTCCTGCGCAGTTTGCATTGGCTACCGGTTGCCCTCCGGGTGAGATTCAAGGTGCTGGTGTTGACCTATAAAGCCCTACATGGCTTAAGACCAGGATATTTGGCGGACCACCTACAGCCAGCAACAACATCCCATCGCCCCGTTTGTGCCCATAGAGAGGGCCGACTCAGGGTGCCGTCGGCTAGACAGTGGCGGCTGGCGGCCCCCCGGGAGTAGAGCCTTCTCGGTTGGGGCGCCCACCCTCTGGAATCAACTCCCCTTGGAGCTCCGACTAGCACCTGACCTTCGCACCTTCCACCTGGAATTAAAAACTTGGCTTTTCAAATCTCTTGACCTGGTCTGATGACGAGGTTTTAAGGGTTTTTAAGGGTTTTAATGAGTTAATTTTAAATTTTTTAGATTTTAGTCTTTATTTTTATAGTGGCTTGTGTTTTATTGTTGTGAGCCGCCCTGAGTCCATTGTGAGATAGGGCGGGCATATAAGCCGAAAAAGTAAGTAAGTAAGTATGATGCCTGGTAGGGTTGTTTGATTAGATCAAAATTCTGTGTTCTAATTGTCCCTATTTGGTTTCCTGTGTGGTGGTCAGGGTCAAGGCTTCTTCGCCTTGGGGAAAAGTGGGGAATGGAAATTCTGTGTGGCTTTGTGTTTTCTAACTCAGTCCTTAATCCTGTCCATCCAGCCGTTCTCAAGTATTCTAACTGGGGTTACTTGAGCCCATTCTGGCTGGGAGGCAGGGATGGCTTGACCTTCTCTGAGGACATGGAAATAGAGGGGGGAGTGTCTTATGATTCTTCCTACATATACATATATGTGGATGCCTGTATCTGTCTACATCTACCCTGTTTCCCCCAAAATAAGACATTATCCCCTGATAATAAGTCCAATCGGGCTTTTGAGTGCATGGCAACAAGACCAAGCCCTTATTTCAGGGTTCAAAAAAATATAAAACAGGATCTTATTTCAGGGGAAACATGGTTATCTATCTGTCTGTCTGTCTATCTATCATCTATCTACCTACCTACTTACCCACCCACCCATCCACCCTGTTTCCCCTAAAATAAGACTTCCCCTGATAATAAGCCCAATAGGGCTTTTGAGCACATGGCAATAAGGCCAAGCGCTTATTTCAGGGTTCAGAAAAATATAAGACAGGGTTTTATTTTTTGGGAAACACGGTATCTATCTATCTATCTATCTATCTATCTATCTATCTATCTATCCATCCATCCATCCATCCATCCATCTATCCATCCATCCACCCACTGTAGATACCGTAGATAGGTAGATGGATGGTTAAATAGATTGATAGATATATAGATAGATAAATAGATAGATAGATAGATAGATACCCTGTTTCCCCCAAAATAAGACATCCCCTGATAATAAGTCCAATCGGGCTTTTGAGCGCATGGCAACAAGGCCAATCTCTTATTCCAGGGTTCAAAAAAATATAAGACAGGGTCTTATTTCCGGGGAAACAGGGTATCTATCTATCTATCTATCTATCTATCTATCTATCTATCTTCTATCCATCCATCCATCCATCTACCTACCCTGTTTTCCCCAAAATAAGGCACCCCCTGATAATAAGTCCAATTGGGCTTTTGAGCGCATGGCAACAAGGCCAATCTCTTATTCCAGGGTTCAAAAAAATATAAGACAGGGTCTTATTTCCGGGGAAACATGGTATCTATCTATCTATCTATCTATCTATCTATCTATTTATCTTCTATCCATCCTTCCATCCATCCATCCATCTACCTACCCTGTTTTCCCCAAAATAAGACATCCCCTGATAATAAGACTAATTGGGCTTTTGAGCGCATGGCAACAAGGCCAATCTCTTATTCCAGGGTTCAAAAAAATATAAGACAGGGTCTTATTTTCAGGAAAACATGGTATCTATCTATCCATCCATCCATCCATTCATCCATCCATCCATCTATCCAGTGGTGTATCCACTGTGTATCCACACATGCATACATACATACATACACACACACAAACACACAGAGACATATGCACACATATTATTTTTATTTTTTATTTTTATTATTATTTATTTTCCCATGCTTTCCTCAGCCTTGAACTTTTTAAACCGTTTTTAACAAATTATTCCGCCAGCAAATTTATTATTTTTAAATAATAGCAGAACAGGAGGTCGCCCAGTTGGGGAAGGTGACGGCTAGCCAACGCCTTCCGTTTTTCTTCCCCCGGAAGCGAAACAAACCTCCGTAAAGCGGCCGCTCTTTCCCTCTGTCACTCTCTATTACCCGTCTAACCCTGGCGCGTTCGAATGAGGAGGCGGAGCTCCCTGAGAGACGTTACTCGCAGGCGTTGAGGAAAAAAAAAAAAAAGACCGGAAGTTGCGTTTTGGCTTCCCTGCGCGCGCCGGACCCGCAACGGTGCTGAGACGTCGTGGCTCTCGCGCTGAGGGAAAAACCTGAGTGGCGTTGGGAAGAGGACCGGAAGTGACGTGTAGGCGTTGATACGCGCGCCGGAAATGCAGGCCCCGCGCCGCCCCTGAAGCGCCATGGCTCCGCTCTGAGGTAAAAAAAGGGCGGCCATGGCGCCGATGGGGATCCGGCTATCCCCGCTAGGGGTGGCCGTCTTTTGCCTGCTGGGCTTGGCCGTGCTCTACCATCTCTACTCGGGCTTTCTAGCCGGCCGCTTCGCCTCGTTCGTCTTGGGCGGGCCTCCCGCTCCGGCCAGCGTCTTGGTGGACTTGCGGGAGTTGCTGGCGGCTTCGGTGGCTGCGGCGGTCCGCGGCGGGGCCGAGGTGCGTCGGGTTCGTGAGGAGAACGTGCTCCACGTCCGGGCTAAAGGGAAGACCCGCGAAGGGGCCGAGGAGAAGATGACCAGCGGCGACCTTCTCTCCAACCGCAAGATGTATTTCCTCCTCAAGGCCGCCTTCCCCGGCCTGCAGGTGAGAGGAGGACTCCAAAGCCCATCCTCCGCCTCTCCCTCTTGTGTGTGGTGTCAGGGGTGGGCAAAGGGGCGGGGGACGAAGCCATCCCTGCAGAGCAGGCCTTCCCAAGCAAGGCAAAGGGGAAGCTGAGTGGACTGCAATTCCCAGAATTCCCCAGCCAGCCATGCATGCAAGGAAAAGGCAGGTGGAGTTCAACTCCCATGGTTCCCAGCCAGCCATGCATGCAAGGGGGAACTTGGGTGGACTACAATTCCCAGTATTCTCCAGCTGACATGCTTTAATTGGGTAGAGCTCAACTCCCATAATTCCCATCCCGCCATGCTAGGTGGGGCTCAACGCCCATGATTCCCAGCCAGCCAGGCGTGCCAAGGGAAGGTATGAATTTCAATCAACGGGAAACGGGAGGTATGAATTTCAATCAACATTGAAGGTGCGGTCTCACTTTATGTCAAAAAGCTTGCACAACAACGCCCCAGTTTGTGCAATGCAACCACGACTAGGGATGGGGCAAGCGAAAAGCAGAAGTTGCACACCGTTGTAACCCACGTATTGCCGTAACGTCAGATGTCTTTCATTTTGTCCCAAAGTGAAGCAACACCTGGCTGATCTGGCGAGTTTCCTAAAAGGGACCGTTCTAAAAACACAGCTAGTCCTTGACTTACGATGGCAATGGTGTTCCCAGTTCTTGTGGCCGAGCAAGAAATTCCTTTTCTGCCAGTTGGCGGGTTTTCTTGCCACGTTGGTTAAGGGAATCGCTCTACAGGCAGTCCTCAACTTACGACCGTGACAGAGCCCCCAGTGAAGCAAGATGTTGGTTAAGTGAGCTCGGCCCCATTGAACAAGCTTTCTTGTCATCGTTGTTAAGCAAATTGCTGCGATTGTTAAGATGAATCTGGCTTCTCCCTTGATATTGCTTGTCAGAAAGACCTTTGGATGCAGCAACGGTCATAAGTATGAAGCGATGGCCAAGTGTCTGAATGTTGATGACGTGATTAGAGGCGGGCTGCAAACCTAATGCTGAAACACACGAGTCCCTTTTTTCAGGGCCACTGTCACTTGGAATGGCCACTAAATGAGCTGTCGTAAATCAAGCATCCTGTTGTTAAATGAGTCACCCAGTTGTTAAGTGAATCTAGGTTTCAAACCAGGTTGCAAATGGGGAATGACATGACCCTGGGAAGCTGCAGCTGTAAGTATGAGTCAGCTGTCAAGCATCTGAACGGAAAGGACAAGATTGCTTCTGAGAATAGAATAGAATAAAATTCTTTATTGGCCAAGTGTGATTGGACACACAAGGAAATTGTCTTGGTGCATACGCTCTCAGTGTACATAAAAGAAAAGATACGTTCATCGAGAATCATAAAGATAACAACACTTAATGATAGTCATAGGGAATAAATAAGCAATCAAATCATACTAGGAAACAGTCAATATAAATCCTAAGGATACCAGCAACAAGGTTACAGTCATACAGTCATAAATGGGAGGAGATTAATACTAATGCAGACTTAGTGAATAGTGTTGGCATTCGGGAAAAAACTGTCCTTGTGTCTAGTTGTTCTGGTGTGCAGTGCTCCGTAGCGTCGTTTTGAGGGTAGAAGTTGAAACAATTTATGTCCAGAATGCGAGGGGTCTGTATTTTCCCAGCCCTCTTTTTGACTCATGCAGTATACCGGTCCTCAATGGAAGACAGGTTGGTAGCCATTGTTTTTTCTGCAGTTCTAATTATTCTCTGAAGTCTTTGTCTGGCTTGTTTGGTGGCAGAACCAAACCAGACAGTTATAGTCATGGTTTTCAGCATCGTAACTTGGAACGGTCACTAAACGAACAATAGTAAGTTGAGGAGTACTTGTACAGAATTTGGCACTGCGTGTAAAAGGGTTTCAGTTGAGGGCAAAAATATCATTTCCATGGGAAGCCTTTTTGGTTTCATGTTTCAAAGTACTTTCCTTGGGTAACATTAATATGACACTATATTCCAGGACATTGTTAAGAACGAAATGCATTATATATTGTGGAATCCTCGATCTCGAGCTAGGACTGTTTTTCCTTGCAGACGTTTCATGACCCAACTAGGGAACATCATCAGGGCTAGAAGGGAGTGGGGTTTATCGAGAGGAGGAGGAGGAGACCTGTGGGGTCTGTGGTGCTCTATAAGCTTGGATGTTTTGTTTGGCTCAGCTGGGGAATATTGTCACTGCCAGAAAGGACTATATAAACAGCAAACCCCCCACTTTTTTTTTTTTTTTAGCACTGATGCTGTTCCCTAGTTTGGTCATGAATCTGCAAGAGAACCATCAAGCTCAGAGAGCACCAAGAACTACAGTTCTTCTCCTCCTCCCTTCAAGCACTGATGCATTCCCTATTTAGGTCATGAAACATATGCAAGGGAACCACCAAGCTCAGAGAACAGCAAAAACCCCATAGCTTTCCTCCTCCACTTTTTCCTCTTCTTACTCCTTCTTTTCCTCCTCCTCCTTTTCTTCTTCCTCCTCCTACCTTCTAACACTGATGCCATTTCCTCATTAGGTCAAGAAACATCTGAAAAGGTAACCTCCAAACTCAGAGAACAGCAAAAACCCCACAGCCTTCTCCTCCTCCTCTTCTTCCCCCTCCTCCTCCTCCTCCTCCACCTCCTCATTGTCTCTGCAAACCTCACTCCCTTCTACCATTTATGATGTTCCCTACTTTGGTAATAGAACGTCCACAAGCCCACCCCAAGGCTCAGAGAGCGTCACAATTCAAACCCTGTGGTACACAGCTATTTTCTTCTAACGGGGTAAGTGCACCTCTGTTGATTTCACAATGGTACTTGCACCCTTTCCCTTCAGATAAACAGCGAAGAGCACTGGGGTGAAAAAGACCCAGAGGTTGTCTCCTGGGACCACACCATTCCCGATGATATTGCGAGGCAGGTCCAGCCAAAGTTGGTTCCAGTCGAGAGTCTCACCATGTGGATCGATCCCTTGGATGCAACTCAGGAATACACAGGTAACAATGATCAAATATCAACTCTGAGAAGAATCTCTCTCTCTCTCTCTCTCTATCATTTATCTTCTAAATATTATTTATGTATATCATGTCTGTCTATTTCTATTATTTATCTTTTAAATATCATCTATTTATCATATCTTTATCATTAAATGTTTCTATCTATCTATCTAATCTAATCTAATCTAATCTATAATTAGAGATTATCAATCATAAGAAAAAAGACAAGATTGAAATTCCAAACCTCTGTTGCCAAGCCATATAATGTCCAAGTGAATTTTGCCCTTTTTTATGACCTCCCTGGCCAGCTATTTTTTTTAAGTGAATCCCTGCAGTTGTGAAGTGAGTCACATGGTTGTTAAGTGAATATATATAAAATTCAGTTCATTACTGTCCTAGACCAGAACAAATAAAAGCCCTCGGTGAATCTCCAGTTAAAAATTCTAGAGTAAAATAATACATAACAGATCAAATCTATGATAAAATCCAGTCTATCAATTCCACATGGCCTTAACTATATTAAAATTACAATCCATGGGGACTTCCCTGTAGTTGGTCTATTAGTCATGTGGCTGTTCAGTGAATTTACCTATCAGAAAGTCGCAACCATCATAAAGACGAGTCAGTTGCAGAACCTCTGAATTTTGATCACGGGACCACAGAGACGTCATAAGAGCGAAAAACCAGTCCTGAGTCGCTTTTTATCAGGGCTGTGGCAACTTCGAACAATCACTAAGTGGACTGCCGTAAATCGAGGACTAGCTGAAATATTGTTTATGTTTGCTTCGTTTTAACATGGACCTGATGTGTGGATGTTTTCTCCACTTCCCCTCCAGAGAATCTTTCCCAGTACGTCACCACAATGGTGTGCGCGGCGGTGGACGGGAAACCAGTCATCGGCGTCATTCATAAGCCATTTTCTGGATATACCGGTAAGTGGGTATATCTCTGTAGAGATTCTTGGTCATTCAGGTCATGGAAAAAAGGTACTTTTTTCAGGAGGCAACTGGACTTTCTTGATTTTTTTTGGGGGGGAAGACATTTTGCTTCTCTTCCAAGAAGCTTCTTCAGCTCTGACAGGACAGTGGGGAATGGAAAGTTTTATACTCCTTGCAGACAGCTGGTCATTTGCATTCTTTTAGAGCAGGAGTGTCATACTCAATTTCATGGAGGGCTGCATCATGACAGTCCAGTGGCCTCCTGAAAAAGGACCTTTGGGATGGCTTCTTTGTTTCAATGCAACAGGGTTTTTTTCAAGAGTTATATCAGATTATGGGACATGAAAGCAGGGTGTTTCAACTTTGGCAAAACATCTGGAGCACTAATCCAAGTTTAAAGACCAGTAGGGTATAATCCAGAACCTGCCTTATTAAACACAGTTGGATATTGTGCAGACTATTAGTTGAACAAACGAGAAAGAGAAGATTTGTAGGTCAGGGTTGAACTGTGAGGTCCTTGCTGCTCTCTCTTTGCAGACGTTTCAGGACCCAAAGAGGTAACATCCTCAGTGCTAGAAGGGAATGGGGTTTGCAGAGCGGAGGAGGAGGAGGAGGTGGAAGACTGTAAGGTCCTTGGTGCTCTTTGAGCTTGGTGGGTTTTATGCAGATGTTTCATGACCCAACTAGAGAACATCATCAGTACTAGAAGAGACAGATTTGCAGAGAGAAGGGAAGGAAGGGGAAGACTGGGGGTCCTTAGTGCTCTCTCTTGGAAGATGTTTCATAACTCGACTAAGTAATACATGTTACAAGGGAGTTAATTTTGCAAGGAGGAGGATGTGGTGGTGGAGGAGGAGGAGGAGAGAGAGGAAGAGGAGGAGGAGGAGGGGTATGGGGTCCTTGGTGCTCTCTGAGCTGGATGGTTTTCTTGCAGACCCTTTATGACCCGACTAGGGAACATCATCAGTGTTAGAAGGGAGGGGATTTGTGGAGATGAGGAGGTTGGAGGAAGAAGAGGGGGACTGTGGTCCTTTGTGATCACTGAGCTTAGTTTTTTTCATTGCAGACATTTTATAGTAGGTAGCATCATCAGTTGTGGAAGTCAGGGGAGTTTGTGAAGAGGAGAAGGAGGCAGGAGGGGGAGGAGAGAGAGAGAAGGGGAAGGAGAAGGAGGACAAAGAGGGAGAGGAAGAGGAGAACTGTGAATTCCTTGGTGCTCTGAGCTTGGTTCTTATCTTGCAGAGATTTCATGACCCAACTAGGTAACACCATCAGTGTTAGAACGGAGAGGGGTTTGTGAAATGGAGAAGGAGGGAGGAGGGGGACGAGAGTAAGAAGGGGAAGGAGGAGGAGGAGAATGACTTTGTGGTCTTTGGTGCTCTCTGAGCTGGGTGGTTTTGTTTTTATATATATAGATGTAGATATATAGCTACAGATTTTTAGATGATGCTAGATTTTATTTTATTTATTTTATTTATTTATTTATTTGATTTCTCCAACAGGACTCAGGGCGGTAAACAGCCGAGATAAAACATAACATATAAAATTTAAAAGCAGTTTAAAAGACATTAAATAATTTAGGCCCTCAATTTAAAACAATCCAGTTAAAACCAATTTCAAATTAAAACTGAAAGGATGGGATCAAGCTAGCCCGGCTAGATGAAATAGATGTGTTTTCAGGGCCCGATGAAAAGTTCGGAGGTCTGGTATCATGCGTATCTCTGGGGGTAGGTCGTTCCAGAGGGCAGGTGCTGCCACAGAGAAGGCTCTCCTGGGGGTTGTCAGCTGACATTGTCTGGCTGACGACACCCTGAGGAGGCCCTTTCTGTGCGAGCGAACTGGCCGGTGGGAGGCTACTGGCGGCAGAAGGCGGTCTCGTAGATTGATACGATATATTGATTGATATATAGAGATATAGATATATTTAGATAATGTGGATTTAGATAGAGATAGATTTATAGATAGATATAGATATTTAGATAATATAGATACAGAGATATAGATATGGTACATAGATGATAGATAGATATATAGATATAGATATTTAGATAGATATAGATATTTAGGTAATATAGGTATTAGATAGATTTATAGATATATAGATATAGATTGATTGTTAGATATAGATATATACTTCATTTGAAAGCCACGCTAACCAACACCCTCAACTGGTGACTTGCTGTTTTCCAGCTTGGGCGATGGTCAATGGCGGGTCCAACATTCAGCCCCGCTCTTCCTACAACGAGCGGACGCCAACCATCATCGTGTCGCGATCCCATGAAGGGAAAGTCAAGCAGGTGGCCTGGCAGAGTTTCGGCAACCAAACTGCCATCATTGAAGCCGGTGGAGCCGGTGAGTGAATTCGGATGTTTCTTTTTGTCGCATTTCGAGTGGCGAGTCTGTGAGCAGGTGGAAAATTTGTGAGACATTCGGGAAAACTCCTAATCTCTCTCGAAATTTTTGCCCGGTAAAGAATATGATTAGTTCCTCAAGTTACAACAGTTCGGTTAGTGACCATTGAAAGTTATGACGGCCCTGGAAAAAGTGACACTGGACCGTTGTTCATACTGACGACCGATGCAGCCTCCGCGTGGTCACATGATCAAAATTCGTACACATGGCAGCTGACTCGTATTTGTGACAGTCACAGTGTCCTGGGGTCACATGGTCCCCTCTTGCGATATTCCGACAAGGAGGAATCCAGATTAATTTAACAACCGTGCGACTTAGGGAACAACTGGGGTGATTCACTTACCAACTGGGGCCAGAAAGGCTGTCAAAGGGAGCAAAGCTCACTGAGGCAAAGTCTTGCTTCACAGCTGGAATTTTGGGTGCAATTGTGGTCTTACGTTGAGGACTGCCGGTATAGCTCCTGAAGTTTGAGAGAGATGAATTACATCATGCCTTCTGTTTGCCACTCGGGGGTGCCAGGATATCCCAGGATACAGGCACTCCTGGACTTACAACTGTATATTGCTAACGCTCCAAAAATTGGCCTTCCTCCCAATTTTTAATCTTTTTGTTTTCCTCCCTCCACCCTCAGGATACAAAGTTTTATCTCTCCTCGATGTGCCCGAAGCAAATCAGGAGAAAGCCGACGTCTACATCCATGTCACCTTCATCAAAAAATGGGACATTTGCGCCGGCAACGCTGTGCTGAAGGCGCTCGGCGGCCGCATGACCACCTTAGCTGGGGAGGAGATCAGCTACGCGGGCTCCGAGGGTAATGAAGATGGCCTCATCGCCAGCATCCGGATGAACCATCAAGCCCTTGTTGAAAAACTCCCCGCCTTCGCCAAAACCTCACAAAATTGAAAGGCGGGAATAAAACCCCGTGCGAGCTACTTAAAACGAATCCCGGTGAAAGAGGAGGATGGAAAGCGAGGGGCTTCTTCAGGACCAGAATCTTGCCACAGTGGCGTTTGGAGAAGATGATCAGAGTGCGGGTGGGATGGGCTTCGGAGTCGAGGTTTTTCATTTTTAAATTTTGAGACGGTTCTGGTGGCCGAACGCTACCGAGAAATCGAGAGATGGCTTCTTTGTCCGAAATGAAATCTCTGGATTTCTTCGTAACGTCTGGAAGGGCTTGGATATTATTTCTTCTTTTTTGGGCCGATACAATACGATTTCCTCCCAACGGACGATCCTAACTAAAGCAACAAGAAGGAACCCGATTTTTACTTGAAAATGCAAACCAGCGTCATGTGGAGGAGCGTTACTCTCTCTCTTTCTCTCCCTCTCTGTGGGTTTTAATTATTTTTATTATGAGAACATTGCTTTGTTCCCCCACGTGTCATTGCGAAGAACGGTGTGCCCCTGTGCGGTTCCCGACTACTGAATATTATTGCCATGATAAAACCTTGTATGGCTCAGAAATGCTTTTTTCCCCCGAGCTTCTGATGTAAGACAACGCCTTTGATCGTTCAGCTCTTTATGCAAAGGATCCTCTCTCTCTCTCTCTCTCTCTCTCTCTCTCTCTCTCTCTCTCTCTCTCTCTCTCTCTCTCTCTCTTTCTCTCTCTGTGTGTGTGTATGACAGATCAATCATTTGGTTACATATACTATAGGTAGGTAGGTAGGTATATAAATATAAGCAAAGGATCATATATCTACAAATATATGATCTTTTGTGATATCTGTATATATATATATATATATATATATATATTTGTTTTCTTTTCTTTTCATAGCTGTTTATGTGTATTTCTCTTTAGCCAGGTTCTTCCTACGTAAACCAAGATTTTTTTGCAGCCCTAGTTCAGTGAAATCCCAATCCACTAGTTTCTAGGCTTTTTTTCCAGCAGCCAGCAAGCTCCCTGCTGCCCATTGGGAGACTAAGGGATTGGGATTTCACTGAACTAGGGCTGCAAAAAAAATCTTGGTTTACGTAGGAAGAACCTGGCTAAAGAGAAATACATATATACATATATATATAGATTTAGATTTTATTGAACTTCTATACCGCCCTTCTCCCAAAGGACTCAGGGCAGTGTACAGCCATATTAAAACATATAAACCACAAAATTTAAGAACAATTTAAAAACAAATATATAAAATTTGGCCCACGGAATTAAAAACTAACAAACACCCAATTTAAAAATTCCTATTAGGCCATAATGTATCTATATAATTATATATAAATACATATATATATGGTTCTTGACATATTTACACATATACACACACAAAAATCTAACTACCTACATATTTTAAAATTATAAACAAAAGACCATATATATATGACAGTATTAGCGTAAACTCTGCCACAAATCTTGATTAGCACCTATAAAATTATCTTCAATTTCACCGTTGGGCTGAGCGAACGAAGTCCAGAAATCATAAAATATGGTGGGATTAAGTATCTTTGTTTTCCATTTATGGGATGGGCACACACAACTGCACTTTTTGCTGCTTGACACAAAACACTAACCGGATTTTCTTCCAAGTGAAATTATTCAACAGGTAGTAGCTTAAAAAAAGTGGCGGTTGAGTTGGTTGATCAAAACTTGAGGGTAGATTAATTTAAAGGCTGGTTGGAGACGTTTCTAAACATTAATGACTTTAAGAAGGTTTGACTTCCACTCCAGAATCACCCAGCCGACCTGCTTTAAGAGGGGTGGACTTCAACTCCCAGAATCCCCTAGCTGCCAAGCTTTAACATAGGATAGCATAGCTTAGAATAGAACAGAATCAAATAGAATAAAATCTCTGTTCACTTTGCTCGTCAGAAGGACACTGTGACCGTCATAAATATGAGTCAGTTGCCAAGCGCCTGAATTTTGATCCCCTGATCGTGGGGATGCTGCAATGATTGTGTGAAAAACAGTCGTCATTTTTTTTCAACTGTCGTAACTTTAAACTGTCACTAAATGAACTTTTGTAAGTGAAGGACTAGGTTTCTTTTTTCAAGCATCCTCAAGTTATGACCACAGTTCAATGTAAAATTTCTGTCGCTAACCAAGACATTTGGCGACCGCCTAGTATTTATGACGTGTTTGTGGTGTTTCCGGATCACATGATTCCCTTTTGTGACCTTCCGACCCACAAAGTCCATGAGGAAGCCAGATCCAGTCAACAACCGTGAGTCTTAACGACTGGAGGTATTCACTTAAGAACCGTGGCAAGCAAGGTCATAAAATAGGGGCAAAAGTCAGATCATAACTGTCTGGCTTTCAACAATGGCGATTTGGGGTTGAATTGTTGTAAAATGAGGACTTCCATCCTCCACGGTTGCACTGCCCCAGCTTTAGTTCTTATGGACTTAAACAGCCTTGAATTGAAGTCAGGGGTCTCCCAAGTAGGCCATGGTTATGATTTGTGAACTTCAACTCCCAGGATTCCTCAATCCACTGCAAGGAATTCTGGGAGTTGAAGTCCACAAGTCTGAAACTTACACACACACACACACCACTTCTGGTAGAGCTAGTCCTCTCACTTAGTGACCGAAGGTCTGAGGGCCCTGAAATGGACTTAGGATCATTTTTCACACGACCGACACCCTCATGTGATCAAAATTTAGACGCTCGCCCTCGGACTCATAGTTACGAGGGGATCGTGTGATCCACTTTTTACAAGCTGACGAGCAAGAGTCAACAGAGGAAGCAGGATTCACTTAACGACTCTGTGACTTAAGAATGGCAGAACTTCGATTCAGAACCATGGCAAGAAAGGTCATCAAATGTCACTCAACAAATGTCTCGATTAGCCACAGAGTTTTAGGGATCCCTTGTGGTCATAAATCGAGGACCCCCTGTAATCTTTATTGGTGATTGGCCAATTATGATTAGGCACACGAGGAATTTAAATACCCAATAAATGTAAATACATTGATGAAAGTCCAGGTTAAATACCAGAGTTTAAAACAAAACGTACCAATTAAAACACCAATTTTTTTTAAAAAATAATTATTTTAATCAAAAAATTTAATTATTTCAATTTTTTTAAAATAATTTTAAAAATTGAAATGGTTAGAAAGTGAAGCCACCCACAATCTTCCAGGTATGCATCCAATTCCAAGATCCTCATGCTGATTGGCCCGGCCAGGTCCTTGACTTACAACAATTTACTTAGTGACCATTCCAAGTTATAGAACGGCACTGAAAAAAAGTGACTTAGAACCATTCACACTTAACGGCCGTCGCAGCACCCTTGTCACATGATCAAAATTTAAATGCTTGACAACTGATTCGTATTTATGATGGTCACAGGGTCACATGATCCTTTTTGTGACCTTCCCACCAGCCAAGTCAATGGGGAAGCCGGATTCACTTAATGACCGTGTTACAGGTAGTCCTCGGTTTAATAGCAGTCTGTTCAGGGACCGTTCCAAGTTACAACGGCACCCAAAAAAATGGACTTAAAACCGTCTTTCACACTTAACGACCATCACAGCAATCCTGTGGTCGCACAATCTAAATTCAGATGCTTGGCAACTGACTCATATATATGATGGTCCCCGTCTCCTGGGGTCACATGATGGCCTTTTGGGATCTTCCAGCGAGCAAAGTCAATGAGCAAGCTAGATTCACTTAACGACCGTTTGGAAATGGCGGCAATTCACTGAACGGTGGTCGCGAAACAGGGCAAACTCCCTTAAAGAACCTTTACTCAGCAGCAGAAATTGGGGGCTTACTTGCAGTCATAAGTCGAGGACTATCTGTATCTGTGTTTGTTTATATGAATAATAAACAACTAAAATCACGTGCAAATTTCAGGTTTACATCGCACCCAGAAGAACAGCATGCGCGCGCCCCTCTAATTTTTCCTATCTCAATAACCTCCGGAGGGGGCGTGGCCTCGCATCTCCCATTGTTTACCGCAACTGACCTTCCCTAGCTCCTCCCTCCAATCTGATTCAAAGGAGCCCCTCTCATTTGCCTATCTCTTATAGCCTCAGGGGAGGCGTGGCTTCAACTCTCCCAATGGCTCCCTGCAACAGCTCTTCCCCCTCTTGTATACAGTAAACTCCCTTCTCAATTTGCCTATCTCTATAGCCTCTCATCTCCTATTGGCTGGCCGGGACAGTTCTTCCCCTTTCCCCCCACCAAGTCCTCTCTGGAGTGTCGTGCAACAGGAAGAGAGTCTTTCTCTGTCTCTGATTGGTTCCCTTTCCTCAAGATCCTCCCGCTGATTGCTTGGCGTCCTCGCCGAACGTAGTAGGCGGGCCGCTTTCCCATTGGCGGGCTCCACTTTTGGCGGGAGGAGGACGGGCTCGGTTGGTGGGCGGGGCCCGGAGCAAGGTGGTAAGCAGGGGGCTGCGTGGGGGGTCTTCGCTTCATTCGGGTTTCACGCGACGCGGTTCGTTTTGTCGACGGTGGCCGGAGAGGGACAATTACCTCATGGAGCCCGCTGTCCGCCGCCATCACTCGCACCGCCGCCGCCTGCTCCTCGGGGACGCCGAGGGTCCCCTCACCCGCCGGAGAAGCCTCGACACTGCCGGGTAAGCAGACGGAGGGGACCCCGGTGCGATTCTTGGCCTGAGGAGACCGGTGGGAGCCTTGAACCGATTTCCATTGTGTGTGTGGGGGGGGGGTCATCTAGTCGAGCCCCACGCTGGGCTGGTTTCGCCGGCCTCCGAAAAGGCCCGAAGCGTGTACGCCAGGTTTGGTTGTGGCGGATGAAAAGCTGATATATCCCCCCACCCTCAGCCCAGCCCACCTCACAGGATTGTTGTTGCGGAGGGAAGAAGTCGAAGGGAACGGCGTTTCGTATTATTTATACTATGTACACGTTTGTGTATATGTGCATGTTATGTATGTGTGTGTGTGTGTGTCTATGAGGTGTGTGTATGTTTGACATATGTCTGTGTGGATATAAGTATCTCTGTGTGTATTTGTGATGATGAATGTGTGTTATGTTTATGGATAAATGTGTGCATAGGTGGGTGTGTAGATTGTGGATGTGTGTTTGTTTGTGAATACATGAGTGTATATGTAGATGAAGTGTATATGCATATATATGTATGTGTGTATGGATATGTCCGAGTATATACATATTTGTGTGTGTATATAAATTATATATATGTGTG
This sequence comes from Pantherophis guttatus, assembly GCF_059756535.1. Taxonomy (NCBI): domain Eukaryota; kingdom Metazoa; phylum Chordata; class Lepidosauria; order Squamata; family Colubridae; genus Pantherophis; species Pantherophis guttatus. Next base: position 157,520,722 of record NC_142066.1, on the reverse strand, counting down.
TGTGTACACATATACACACACGTCTCCTGCTTTGCAGCCTGGTGCCACAATCCCTAGACCAAAATGTCTTATTTCCGATCCTTTGCAATCCAAGGTTGCAAACCCGTTCTTGGCCTCTGTGCACAAATGGGTTTGTAGCTTTGTGGGGGGAGGAGGGTGTTCCCTGTTCGATTGTGCAGGATTGTTTTCCCCTAAACACACACACACACACACACACAAGCTCCATTTAATTCTATTTATTACAAAGCAAGAGATCACAGTCCCATCTTTGAATCTTTGCAGCTCAACTGAATCCTCTGTGGAGACGTTGGAAGTCAAGAACGCCAATATGAAGAGGACGTCGTCTTCTGATTCTACCGATTCAGGTTTGCGTCTGCGTGCCGAGGCCACAAAGAGAGCGTGTTTTCCAGCCTTTCTTCCTGCTTCAAAAGATGGCTGTGGATGATGGTGCTTGAAATCTCTGAGCCTAGTCTTATCCTGATTGGATAGATTCCCCTGTAATGCTCTCTGTACCTTTCTCAACAAACGTGAGCCAAGGATCATTTCTATTTAGGAGTTTTAACTGAATTAACTAGAATTATGAATGGAGCTCAAACCTCACCATCAAATTTGATCTTAGAAGGAAGCCATGTTGTGTTCCTCAGCTAAAATGTAGTGGAGGAAGGTATCTTCTTCCCTAGCACCATATACTCAAATAGTAGTCTTTTAAATTTTTTTTTAAAAAAGGCTTTAGGATTTTCTAATCTGGCATACCTAACTGGTTCTGTGAATGTATTCTGCTTTCATCAAATAGTTGTAATATGCAAGGGACATATAAACTGTGCTGTTAATTTATTCTGCTTTCCTCAATATGTAATATGCAAGCAAGATAATTTTTTTTTAATCTCCTGCAGGCTGCTGCATGGATTCCCCTGTCCTGCTTGGCATGAATGACCTTGAAGAAAAGTAGGTGATAAAGATGCTAATGTGGTGTATTAGCTTAAAACTACCTAGGGTCAGCAGGAAAGAGGCAGGCTGAGGAGCCTTTGTTAAGCAGAAAATCTGCTTCGAATACAAAGCTGTGAGCCAGTCAGAGTATCTCAGAGATCCAATTCTTCAGAGCTGTGGAATGAGTTTCTTAAAAGGAATTCTGCTATTACTGATATACCAAGGCCCTGCTAAACTTTCCTCCTCCTACTCTTTCCCCGTAATAAAGGGGATGAGTTATTAATTAATAACCTCTGTTGAGGTGGAAGGAACCTTGGAGGTCATCTGGTCCAACCCCCTGCTTAGGCAAGAAACCTTTCTCCTCTTCCTCCAAATAATAGAATAACACATTTGCTGAAGGGTTTATTATACACAAGGAAGCCTTCAGCAAAATTGGGTGGGTGGTGGGAGACGAGTTAGGATAAGGCTTTACAAATGAGCTGTTATCAGCCTGGAACAGGAAGTGCTTTGCATATTTATCATGACAAATACTGTGGGTCAGGTGTTTTGCTGATTGGATTAGGCCCTGAAAAATTAGAACTGTTAACCCTTTTTTGTTGTCAATGCAGTTTGGCTTTGATGTTGGAAATTTAGCTTTATTTCAAGGTCCGTGTCGTTCTCTTTTGCAGCTTTCGCCTGCCCATGAGAAGAATATATTCCCTCCCGGTAAGTTCAGCTGAGGAACCATGGTCTCTTGTGTCAGTACTACTTCTTTCTTTTCTAAATCTCATTTTGAATTGCTCAGGCTTCCGTGAGATTACAGGTATTGTAGATAAGGATTAGAAAAATCCCTTTATCTGCCTCTTAAAGGGTCTAGAATGGTTGAAATTTGAGCACAAAAGGGGTTTTTGCATAGTAGGGGGCAGGGAGAGTTCCTGAAAAATTTGAGTTGGTTCAGAATAGCAAAGTTGAAAGGGACCCTGGAGAGCATGTAGTCCAACATCCTGCTCAGGCAGGAGCCTCTTCTCCGAATAACATATGAAAGGGGTCTTGGAGGTCTTCTAGTCCAACCCCCTGCTAAGGCTGAAGACCCTGCACCATTTTAGACATGCAATATATTGCTTTTTTTTGTTTTTAATTTCAAACATTAATGTCTCTGATCGGTTTTAAATCCCACCTCTGTTGCTTCAAGTCAGGATTACATGCGTTCTTCTACACATCATACACAATGCATTCAATTTAATTTGTGTTTTCTCCCTGGTTTTGTGTGTGTGTGTGATAAAAACTATGCTTCCCCTGTCTGGCTCTGGAATTGTTTTTCTCAATATTTAAAAATTATTATTTTTAGCACGGTCTTCTGGGTTGCAGCCCTGCGCTGAAGAGGAACCACTCGCCGAACCTGGATTGTGACGTTTTCCAAGCCCTCACTCCTGAAGAAAACAAAGAGAACGTGAGTTTGGTTTTCCAGAGAGATTCCGATGGAGAAAGAGAGCCACAAATTTAGCACCAGGTGTTCTGATATATGATTGGCCCCCAAGGCTTTTAATGTCTGATTTTTTTCTCGGTGACAAAAAAGGCAGAGATCTTTCCTCACAGTGAAAAGCATTGCTGAAACCTGGCCAGTTTTGCTGTTAAAATTTGGCAGATTGGACTTACAGTTCAGAACCGTTTTGAGTACAGAATAAAAGAGTTGGAGGGGATCTTAGAGGTCTTCTAGTCCAACCCTCTGCTCAGGCAGGAAACCCTATACCATTTCAGAGAAATAGTTGTCCAATCTCTTCTTAAAAGCCTCCAATGATGACGCACCCACAATGTCTGGAAGCAAATTGTTCCACTGATTCAATGTTCTCACTGTCAGGAAATTTCTCTTTATTTCTAGGTTGCTTCTCTCCTCAATTAGTTTCCATCCATTGCTTCTTCTCCTGCCTTCTGTTGTTTTGGAGAATAGGGTGACCCCTTCTTCTTTGGTGCAGCCCCTTAAATATTGGAACACTGCTAATCATGTCACTCCTAGCCCTTCTTTTCTTTAATCTAGACATGCCCAATTCCAGTGTTCTTCATGTTTTAGACTCTAGCCCTCTAATCATCTTTGCTGCTCTTCTCTGCATTCTTTCTTGTGTCTCAACATCTTTTATATCATAGTGACCAAACTAGATATAATATTCCAGGTGTGGCCTTACCAAGGCCTTATAAAGTGTTACTAATAATTCACATGATCTTGATTCTGTCCCTCTTTATGCAGCCTAGAACTGTATTGGTTTTTTTGGCAGCTGCAGCACGCAGCTAGCTCCTATTTAAGTGATTATCCACTAGGACTCCAAAATCCCTCTCCCAGTTCCCACTTTTGAGCCAGGTACCACCTATCCCATCCCTGCACATTTGGCTTTTCTTGCCTAAATGTAGAACCTTGTACATCCTAACTGTTTCTCTGTGTCATATAATATATGTTGGTATATACATAATTTTGTATTTATTTATTTATGTATCTATCTTGTCATGTTTATGTAGTGCAAAATTGGAGGTGGTGACTCTTTAAGACTCTTTAAGAGACTCTTCATTTTTAATGTATGCCAATTAGTGTACATTCAAAGTGACAATAAAGCTATCCTATCCTGTCCTATCCTATATTCCAATATTCTATTCCATTCCATTCCATTCTCTACTCTCTATTCCATTCCATTCCTTACTTTCTTTTCCACCCTTGAGTTTCATTAGGGCCCAATGTTCAAGTCTGTCAAATGTCTTTCGTGGCACTCACAAAACCATTTATCTTACCTAACTTGAACTGTATTTTATTTTGCCATCCAGATCAATGGAAATAAATAAGAAAAAATCCTTGTCTGTTCCACACAAGTTTATCATTTTTTAAAAAAAATGGTGCTTTGTCCCCTTTTTTTTTCTCATAAGGAGCACTTTGAGTTCAAGAAACCAATCCGCCCTGCCTCTCGTGGTTCTCTGCACCTTTCTTCTTTAGACGATGAAAAAGATCCTTCGGAAGCAAGGCAGGACTCGAATACAGTACTTACGGTATTTATCGAGAAAATCTCTGGCTGGCTGTCCCAGAAAGAAGGGATGCTTCAGCTAGTAGTGCGTAGTGGAGATATGTAATTACGGGTTGTTCTCAATTTACAACCTTTTGTTTAGTGACTGTTTGAAGTTACAGTGGGACTGAAAAACAGGAATTGGGACCAATGTCTCTCCATCTGTAATGTCTTTATTTCTGGAGTCTTAATCTCAATTAAATGTGTATAAACAATAAAAATGTGGCTATTTTTCTAATAAAATATCCTTTGCTTTAGTTCTCCAGCGATCAAAATATTGGAAACAATACCAGAACGGAGATCCCTGCATTCCCACGCCTTCTATCCCAAGAAATCACAGTAACGGAAAATGATGATGGCTTCTTAGAGATGATGGCTGGCCCAGATAGCACTGTAAGTGTCATGCTGGTTTAGTTCTTGGTAATTACAATACGGCTAGCTTCTTCCCAAGGGAGAGTTCAAAATAATTCGCAAAGATAATGTTTGTTTTTAAAAATAACAAGAGCCAAATTCCAGAACAAAATTCCGGACACTTAAAAAAAACCTTTGTCATAGCTGTGAGGTTGCTTTTGACAAAAAGTTTCTGTCTTTCCCCCTGGAATTCTTGCAATGGGAAAACAGTTTGGCTCTTTATCTTGCAATGCTGCTCCTTCCCCCCCAAAAGACAAATATTTGTTATTGATATATTGTTCCCCAAAATGTAAGTTTTTCGCAACCTGAACGTCTTCGCCGTCTTAATTCGGACCCTTCTCTCCCGCTCCCGTTCCTCCTAGGCTCAATTTCCCAATCTGTCCTGATGTCGTTACCTAGTTTGGTGTTGAGACATCTAAACAACCAAACTCCAGGGAGCACCAAGGAACCCAAGTTTTTTGTTAATTTTCACGTTTTTCATGTCAGTTTCTCCTTGTTTTTATGCTGTTGGTTAATTGTGAGATGAGTGCTGTATATATTTAATAAATACAGGCGGTCCCCGATTTACAACAGTTTGTTTACTGACCAAATACTCTTCCTCCTCTTCCTTCTCCTCTTTCACCTGGTACCAAATCCACATCTTTATCCTCCTCACTCCTACTCCTCCTCTTTTCTTCCTTCCTCTTCTTCACTCTTCTACATGTAATAAATACAGTTCCTTTAGTGACCGATGTTACAATGGCACTGAAAAAAAGGGACGGATCACTCATTTTTCACACCTAACAACTATCGCATAGACACGTGATCCAAATTCAGACCTCTGGCAACCGTCTCCTATTTACGACGGTCGCAGTGTCATAACCCCAGGGGGTTAGGCCATCCCCTTTTGCAACCTTCCGGCCAGCAAAGTCCAATTCACCTAACAAGCTAACAAGTGCAGCGATTCATGTAAAATGGGGCAAAACTCTCTTGACAAATGTTTCACTTAGCCACAGAAATGTTGGGCTCAATTGTGGTCGTAAGTCGAAGACTACCTGCATTGTTAATTGAGTTTGTCACAACTTGAACGTCTTCGCCAGTGGATAAAAATTGATCCGTTTTGCAAATAGGAATTCCTCAAATTGCAATGGTTCATTTAGTGACCGTTCAAAATGCACTGAAAAAAAAAGGGACATAGGACCCTTTTTCACACGACGGTGGCATCATCAGATCATGTCTGTTCAGGCGCCTGGAAGCTCAACCACCATGTTTCCAACCGCAGGGATTCACTTAATGACGGTGGCAAGAAAGCTAGTGAAATGGGGCAAAACTCGACAACCGTCTCCCTTAGCAACCTAAATTTTGGGCTCAATGGTGGTTGTAAGTCAAGGACTACCAGTATAGAACTGCAATCCAAAAGCCATTTCTGGGATTATTATTATTTTTTTTTTTAACCAACCTGGAAATCTTCACGATTGCCAGCAAGAAAAAGAACAACCAGGGAGCTTCATAATATGTATTTTTATAATTCCTGGTGTGTTTCCCCCCCCCCCTTTGTCTCCAGAGGGATGATGAGTCAGCTTCTGACATGTCGTGCCTTTGGACCGCTCCTCTGGTGGTCGCTAAGAGCGAGGACCTGCAGGTAAGTTTGGGATTTTGAAGCTTGAAAGTTGGATTTTGAAGCTTGCTTTAAAGCAAACCCCCCCCCTCCTTTTTCCCTCCCTCCAGATTTTAGGGTATTTCCGTTAAGGTTGTGCTGGTTGAGCAGGGGATTGGACTGGATGGCTTCCAAGTCCCTTTTGACTGATTCTGTAACCTTCTCCCCCTGGAGCAGAGGGTTGGACTACATGACTTCTAAGGTCCCATCCTGCCCTGTTATTCTGTCATTCCATAATGATCTCGTGTTCAAGCAGAGGGTTGGACTAGAAGACCTCCCAGGTCCCTTCCAGCCTTGTTATTCTATGATTTTGTAAGGGTCTCCTGCTCGACCAGGAGTATGGATTAGATGACCTCTAAGGACCCTTCCATCTCTCATTTCATAATGATCTCCTGCTCGAGCTGGGGGTTGGACTAGACAACCTCCGAGGTCCCTTCCAGCTCTCTTTTTCTGCTCACTTTTCCTTTGCCTGTGGCAGTTAAGAGGAGGCTTTAATGCAAATAGAAGAGACATTGCTACTCAAATCACGGACAGAGCTTTGAAGGGAAGACCCCAGTTTTTTGTCAGGCACAGTGTGTGGGGTGTCCTTGTGTTCCTTTGCAGGGTTCAAGCTTTGTCAGCCCGTTTAAATTTCCCCCTTTGTGTGTGTGTGTGAGTTGCTATCCACAATTAAATCTTCTCTTTTTGTGTGTGTATTTAGATATTCACAATTAAGTCTTTCCCTGTGTGTGTGTGTGTTTAAATATCCACAATTAAATCTCCCCTTTGACTTTTTTGGTGTGTATGCATGTTGATATCTACAACTGTCTCATCTTGGGGACTGAGATCCTGAGTATTTGCAAAAGGTGGGCTCTGCCTGTTCCTTCTCTCCCCCCCCCCACCTCCTTCCACTTTTGAATTTTGAGGTCGTTGCTTGTCTTGGGATAGTGTCCATCATCCCTTACAGGGCATAAAAGGGCCAACAGGATCCTTTATGCTCACCTGTAATACCTCCCCTCCTTCTCCTCCCCTCACTCCCCCTCTGCCCTGCTTTGGCTTCCACCCAGAGCCAGCAGAACAAACTGAGCAACACAACTCGCAACCTGGCTAAGACGGCCGCGGTGAAAAGAACTGAGAAGACCGTCGAAGAAAGCGTCCCGGCTTTCGGCAAACGGAGGAGAAACACCCACATGGAAGATGCAGAAGCCATGGTTGGTAGCCAATGGAAAAAAGGCCGTGATTAACTGGAGGGCTGGATGCAGGGATGGTCACTCTTGCAAAGCTGCCGCTTTGTTGTATCTTAGAAGCCTTTGTAAGAACGTCCATTTTGGGGGGCATCAGCCAGAGAAGAGCAACAGATGAGTAGGCGGCTTAGGGCAGGGGTGAAATCCACTTACCTTCGCACCCGTTTGCAAATTTGAGTGTGCATGCTCGCTACACTTGTGTGCGCCGCCTCCACATCTGCATAGAGCCTTCTGCACATGCACAGAGGGTCAAAACGGGACGTGATGATGTCTGGGCGTGTGGGCGGAGCCGCCCGATGCTGGCATTACCAGTTCACCTGAGCCGGATAGAACTGACTGAATTTCACCACTGGCTTGGGGGTGTGTGAAAATATAAAAAGGATGGTTGCAGGAATTGGGGATGTCTGGTTTCATGATAGAGAAGGATTAGGGGAGACATGATAGCTTCTTACAATATTTGGGAAGCTGCCCCAAAGAAGAGGGGGGGGTCCAAGCTATTCTCCAAAGAACCGAAGGCAGGAGAAGAAGCAACAGATGGAAATTAATCGAAGAGAGAAGCAACCTAGAACTGACAATGAGAACAATCAATTGGTGGAACGGCTTGTTTTTAGAAGTTTAAAAGGTTAAAAGCCTTTTAGAAGGATTTTAAGAAGAAATTTGACAACCATTTGTCGGAAATGCTATAGGCCATAGGGTCTCCTGCTTGAGGAAGGGGTTGGATTAGAAGACCTCCAAGGTCCCTTTCAAATCTGTATTTTTGTCAGGACCTCCTGCTCGAGCAGGGGGTTGTATTAGACCTCCAAGGTCCCTTCCAAGTCTTTTATTCTATGATCCTGTAAGGGTCTATTGCCTGACTAAAAGGATGGACTAGAAGACCCCTAAGGTCCCTAGATAGTTAACCTACCTACTAGATAGGTAGGTGGATAGTTAGGAAGATAGAAAGATAGGATGGATGAATATAGAGGTAGAGATATAGAGATAGGTATAGATAGTTGATGTAAATGGATAGACGGACAGCCATAGAAGTAGCCTCACCCAAGGTCCCTTCTGTCCTTCATTCCCTGCTCAAGACAGACTTAAAACCTCTTTCCTTACGGTCTCTTCTTCATCCTTCCTTCCTGGCTCATATTAACATCCTTTATCCGGAGCAGATTTTTCTTCTTCTGGCTGTAGAAAAGGCGGATATAATTCATAAAGACATTTTGGAGATCACAAATGGCCAAGATAGCTCTCTAAGGGATGCTTGATGGAGTTCTCGGTTAGCTTCTTCCAGAGGGAGAGTCCAAACCAGTTTGAGTTTATTTTTTATTTTTTCCCCTTGCTACTTTTCAAGACAAGTGGATAACACTCCAAAACAGTTATATTTAATAATAAAAATGTAATTAAAAATGATCTCTGCTTTCAGCCATATTATTATTAATCATTGCACAGTCAGCCAGATGTTCAGATTGGGTTTGCCATTTTTGCCTTGTCTATCAAGTCCTTACCAAAGACCTGGGATAAGCAAATCTGGATGTTTGACAGTGTTGCAGAGATTGTCGCAGGATGGAAGCAGTTCCAAGTAAAGCTGCCTTCTGCAATTGACTGATGGCAAATTTGTCAATGCCTATGGTGTTCAAGTGGTGCTCCAGTTCTTTTCGGATTGCACCCAAGGCCCCTATGACTATCAGTACTACCCTTGCTTGCCTTTGCCACAGTCGTTCTGTTTCTATTTGTAGGTCTTTGCATTTTGTTCTCTTCTCCAGTTCTTTCTCTTCTATTCTGCTGTCTCCAGGCACTGCCACATCCACTGTCCAGATGATGATGATGATGATGATTTACTTTATTTATTAAACATGAAACTCAGTCAACTGAACATTAAAAAATGCATCACAAATAACATTGACTGGTGCTAATGGTTGATAGGGATTGCTGCCAGCGTCCCAGGTATCAACCAAGTACCTTCTTAAGATGTACGATGTTCCAAGTAGCGCAGTTTTTTGCAGTTCCGCTGCTGTTATTGCAGGAAGCTGCAATTTGCTGATGTATCTTATAAAATTCTTGGACATGGTACCAAGTGCCCCGATGACAGTGGGTATCACGGTTACATGTTTCATCCATAATCACGTAGTTTCGATGGCCAGGTTACAATATTTCGAGATTTTTTCCAGTTCTTTTTCTTCGACTCTGGCATCTCGGGTACCGCCTTATCAATAAACTGTATGCTTCGGTTTTTGACAACTGTGATATCTGGCGTGTTGTGTTCCAAAATGATGATCCGTCCGTATTCAAGTCCCACAAGATCTTCACTGTCTCAGTTTTTGTTCTCTTCTCCAGTTCTTTCTCTTCTATTCTGCTGTCTCCAGGCACTGCCACATCCATTATCCAGACTATTATTATTATAATATTATATATTATATTATATTATATTTATTATATTATTTATATTATATTAATTATATTCTTATTTTTCCTTCTGTGGTAGAGTCCCTCCTGCTCTTCCTCTTTGGAGATAGGCAACGTATTGGATCGGGACCAGAGAGACCTCATTGGAGACTTTTCAAAGGTAATTCCTCCAATTCCTCCCTAACCTCTTGACTTCTCCAAGTTAATAACTGGCTTCTCTTTGCAAGCTGCACCAGGTGGGCTGTGTGTGTGTCTCCAAGCAACAATTTTTTGTTGTCTCTGCAGGGTTACCTCTTCCACACTGTTGATGGCAAACATCAGGACTTGAAGTACATCAACCCAGAAATGGTACGTGACCTCCCTCGGGAGTTGAGAAATCTGTTTTTTCTGACGGGAATGGAAAATTTTCTGAGACATTTAAAAAAAGCGGACATTTCCCAGATCCATCTGCATTCATTTTCCCTAATTACTTGAATTTCTTAAATTAATTGCATGATAGGAGTGTTCCGATATTTGAGGGGCTGTCATTCAAAGAAGAGGGGGACAATCCATTTTCCAAAGCACCCAAAGGCCAGACAAGGAAATTGATCAAGGAGAGATTCAACTTAGAAATAAGTAGAATTTTTCTGACAGTAAGAACAATAAACCCGTGGAACAGCTTGCCACCAGAACTTCTGGGTGGTTTCAAGAAGACACTGGACAGCATACCTCTCTGGAATGGTCTAGACTCTCCTGCTCAAGCAGGGGGTTGGACTGGATGACCTCCAAGGGTCCCTTTCCAACTTTGTCATTATGTGATTCTGTAAGGGTTTTCTGCTTGAGCAGAGAGAGGGTTGAAGTAGAAGTTGGACTCCAAGGCCCCTTCCAGCTCTTGTTCTGTAACTCTGTCAGGGTCTCCTGCTTGAGTTTAATTCATTTGTCAAAGTGCCCAAACTTAATTCTCATCCTTTTTATTCATTTATTTATTTATTTAGTCCTTTTTCTTCTTTCCTTTTTTCTCAGATCGTCGCCATCCTGAACGGCAACTTCTCCGTCTTCATCACGCAGTGCGTGATCATTGATTGCAGGTTCCCCTACGAGTACGACGGGGGTCACATCAAGGTATGGGGGGGGGGAAGGACTCTCATCGAGGATCAGCCTCTGTTACAAGAGGGGAGGGGAGGGGTGTTCCACACGGCCAGCTGTGATCCAGCTGTCGCTGTGACGAAACTGGTGCCAGATCCTTAGAAGTTACGTTGTCCCAAGAGAGCAGAAGTGGAGATGCTCTGATCTGCCCATTGCACAGAAAGATGGGAGTTGACTGTCTCACTCGGTTACTTTGCCCGAACGAAGTCATTGGACATAGTAATCCAGGCAAGTCCTCAACTTACATCCACGACGAAGGCCCAAATTTAGGTTGCTGAGCAAGACGGTTCAAGGAAGACCGGTGGAAGGGCTTGCCGCCAGGAGTTGGAGATTTTTTGGGGAAAGGCTGGAGAAGAGCCATGTGCCTGAAGTAGTAGAGGGTCTCCTGCTCAAGCATGGGGTTGGACTGGATGACCTCCGAGGTCCCTTCCAACTCTCTTTAAGTGTCTGCTGGAGCATGGGGTTGGACTATTTGACCTTCAAGGTACCTTCCAACTGTCCTATGATTCTGTAAGGGTCTGCTGCTCGAACATGGGGTTGGGCTAGATGATCTCCGAGGTCCCTTCCAGCTCAAGTGTGATTCTTCTGATTTGCGATAAGTGGGTTTTGTCCCATTTTACGACTTTGCATGCCGCCTTTGTTGTGAAAAGCCAGATCGACTTAACGACCGTTGCAGCATCCCCACAGTCAGGCGATCAATTGGCAGCTTGACCCGTGTTTATGATGGTCTTGCAAGCATCCTGGGGTCCCACAATCCCCTTTTGCGACCTTCTGACCAGTAAATTCAATAGGGAAGCCAGATTCACTTAATGACCGTGCTGCTAACTGAACAACTGTAGGGATTCACTGGTTGCAAGGTCGTAAAATGGGGCCAAACTCGCTCCACTGTCTCGCTCAGCAACAGAAATGTCGGCCTCCGTTGGCGTCGTAAGTCGAGGACCACCTACAATCCTATTTTCAGCTGTGTAATTTTTAATATTTGAAATTTGAAATTCGTTTGATAAATTGTGGGAGAGATGGACGGCATCACAATTGAACGCATAGCCAATGTTGCCGGGATCTCTTGCTCTGAGCGTTGTGTAGTTGTGAAGCAAAACCTGGAGACTTCTCTGCTTGAGGTAACTCTACTCTAGGTTTACTCGTGGTTTACTCGTTGTCCTCTCCAGGGCGCCATCAATCTTCCAATGGAGCAAGACGTGGAAGACTTTCTGCTGAAAAAACCCATGGTGTCCTCTGGAAACAAACGCATCATTGTTGTCTTCCACTGCGAGTTCTCCTCTGAGCGGGCCCCCCGGATGTAAGTATCCTGAAAACCATGCTCCCCAGCCTTACGGAGTTGCTGGTTTGGGGATTCGGATGAGCCGAGGGAGAGGATGGGTCTGTCATCATTTGGCTCCTGCTTTTTTAATTTAGTCTGTTCTCTCCCGCTCCCATTCCTCCTCGACTCAATTTTGCAATCTGCCCTGATGCCGTTAACTAGTATGGTGATGAGACGTCTGCAAGGAAGCGACTGAGCTCCATAAAGCACCAAGGAACTCCCTGTTTTGGGGGGGGTTAATTTTCACGTTTTTCTTTTTCTTTTTTCCTCTTGGTTTTTATGCTGTTGATTAATTGGGAGATGAGTGTTGTACACATTTAGTAAATACAACAGTTTGTTTAGTGACTGAACCCTCTTCTCGTCATCTTCCTCCTCCCTCTTCCTCCTTGTCTTCCTCCTGTTCTTATCTTCCTATTCCCCCCCTCTTTCTCCAAATTCTTCCTCTTGCTCCTTCCTCCTTTTCCTCCTCTTCCTCTTCTTCCTCCACTTTTCCTCTTCTATTCCCTTCCTCCTCTTCTTCTTCTTCCTTCTGTGCCTCCTTCCTCCTATTCCTCCTCCCTCTTCCTTTTTGTCATCTTTTTCCTTCTCATCTCTTCCTCCTCTACTTCTTTTACCTCCTCTTCTCTTTTTCTTCTTCCTCCTCCTCTCCCAGGTGCCGATTTGTCAGAGAAAGGGACCGGCTGGGCAACCAGTATCCCACCCTGCACTACCCAGAGCTCTACATCCTCAAAGGGGGCTACAAGGACTTCTTCTTCAAATGCAAGGTAAATGTCACACACGCACACACACACACACACACCATTTGAGGGCCTTTGCACCATCCCTGAGTCGGCCATTTGAGGTTGGGGAAAACCAGTGAAAGGCGAAATTTGGCACTGGTTGGACAAGGGTGAGTGGGAGTGCCAGGTGAGCCAATACCAATTCAGAGGGACAGAAGGGAATCACAGACTTGGAAGGGACCACTGGAGGTCTTCTAGTCCAACCCCTGCTCAAGAAAGGGACCTTTCTCTCCTCCTCCTCCACCGAATAACAGAGTAGGATGGTACCTTGGAGGTCTTCTAGTCCAGCCCCCTACTCATGCAGGAGACCCTTCTTCTCCTCCTCTCCACAAACCCATTCCCTTCCAGCACTGATGCCGTTCCCTAGTTGGGTCACAAGACATCTGCAAGAAAATCCCCCAGTTCAGAGAGCATCCAGGACCCCACAGCCTCCTCCCCCTCCCCCCCTTCTAGCACTGATGATGTTCCCTAGTTGGGTAATGAAACGTCTGCTAGAAAATAAGCAGTCTCAGAGAGCACCAAGGACCCCACAGTTGTTTTCTCCTCCTCCCCAGAAACCCCACTCCCTTCTGCTACTGATGACGTTTCCTAGCTGGGTCATGAAATGTCTTCGCCGTAGCTGTGAGATCAGCCATTGGCAGGTGGGGTGATCCCCAATGCCAGTTTAGCGTTTCTCCAGAAGCCGGTTTTGAAATCTTTCTCTCTCTCTCTCTCTCTCCTTCCCATCCAGAGCTACTGCGAGCCCCAGAGCTACCGCCCCATGCACCACAAGGACTTCAAGGAGGACCTGCGCACCTTTCGCACCCGGAGCCGGACCTGGGCAGGCGAGAAGAGCAAACGTGAACACTACAGCCGTTTGAAGAAGCTTTGAAGGGGACCGGGGGGGGTTCTGAAACGGACACTTTTTTGGGGGGATTGAGGTGAGAGGGGGTTGGATCCGTCCTGTGCAACCCGACGGAGACCACAGGATTGTCGTCGCAGGTAGGACAGGGTAGCACTCTAGAGACGAATCCTGGATAGTTTTTCCCGTGTTTCAAGAGCACGGGTGGGAAAGTAGAGAGGGCCTATACACACACATACAGAGAGAGAGAGACAGAGAGAGGGGGGGGAGAGAGAGATATGAAGAAATAAATACTGTCAGATTAAGTTATATATATATAACTTTATATATTTCTTTTCATATATATTTGTTTTTATATATATATATATAATGTTTTTCTTTTAGCCAGGTTTCTTCTACGTAACCAAGACTCCTCTTGGTTACGTAGAAGAAACCTGGCTAAAAGAAAAACACACATAAAACTTACGAAAAGTAAGAAGTATATACATATATATATATATATATATATATATATATATATATATATATATAACATATATATGTATGTATATTCAGATGAAGATTATATATGTTTATATATCTATATATATAGCTTCATCTGACACTATATATAGTGTGTATATATATATGCACACACAGACATATATATATCTTCATCTGAGTGTATTTATATATATATATATATATAATGGAGTCCCATGAAGCTAAGAGGCCTTCGTCCGTATTGGCCGCACTCGTTTTTTCCATAGCCGGCCTCACCTCTTGTGTATTGCGTTGTTGAACTACACAATCGTCGCTTAGCCGCCATTCAGACAAGCTCTGACCATGGTTCAGCTTCCTTGTTCAGGATCCAAAAGGGCAATTTAGGAAAAAGGAAAAAAAACTCCAGCAGTAATTCAATGATTTTAAAGGAAGCCTTGGCATAAGCCGACATCGGAGGCATAAACCTGGATGTTAGCTTGGAAGTCTTGCTCTTTTTTTTGGTGGGGTGGTGGTGGTATTTGTCCAGTTTTTGTGTAATACTAAAACAGAGGTCTCTAACTGCAATTCAGATAAACTCCGATTGGGGTTAAGCTCCTAATACAGGATCCACATGCAAGTTAATCCTAGTTTGTCACAAACTGGTTAAACCAACTTGGCTTGAAATGGCCGCACCCATCCAAGTTTACCTTAAACCAAGATTATTCTCTTACAACAAAGGAGAAATTGACCTCGACCTCTGGTTTCAGAGAAACTACACCCAGGTCTTTGTCTCCTGCCCGCTCTTGGAAGTTTTAAATAATGGCTTAGCGTTACATGCTCAAACTGGGCACCCATGTCACTATTGAAAATCCTTTTTAGCCGGTGCAGGTGCAGGAATTTTTTCAGGAAGAGTAATACTGTGTAAGCTTCCATTTTTCCGCTTTTTGCATTTGATGTCTGCATCAGACGCAGAAAAAAAACCCCGCTACCTCAGTTTACTTAAGCCAGCAATGCTGGTTTTTTGGGGGGGATGCCGGAGAGCCGGGTGAAATCTCTGCAGCTGAGTCTACTGACTATTTGTGGATCCTAAGGAAGCCTCGCTGGCTCGCTTCCTGTGTAAAAACATTCCCCAGGCACGGCCCAAATCCTGGCCTCGTGTGCATATGGTTTGTGTAGTCCTCTGCCATTTGTCAGGCTGCCTCTGACCCGTTTTGCACAGCTCCACATGCCGACGGAGGGATAATAATGTGCTTTTAAGGTCTTGTAAATAGTCTTTATAAGGGAGGGTGAGGAAGATTGGGACGGATGAGAAGGGTTAGGAAAAAATGAACTCTTTTTGTGCAAATAAATTGCCCACAATTTCAAATGCGCGTGTTCTTCATTTTTTACTATTTTATTTTGTTATATTCCATTCTGTTTTGCTTTATTTTTTATTTTGTTTCGCACCATTCCAGTTTATTTTTTATTTTATTCCATTGCATTCCATTTTATTCTGTTCCATTTTTTCATTTTAGTGTTTTATTTTAAATTTTGTATCATTTTATTTTAAATTTTGTTTCATTTTATTTCATTACATTTTATTCCGTTCTTTTTATTTTGTTTTATTTTAAATTTTGTTTCATTTTATTCTTCCATTCTTCCATTTTTAATTTAATTTTATTGAATTCCTTTTTATTTTAAATTTTATGTAATTATTTTATTACATAATTTTTATTGCATTCCTTCATTTTATTTTTTATTTTATTCTATTTTTTAAATTTTATTTTTTTATCTTATTTTATTCAATTTTATTTTATTTCATTTATTTTAAATATGTAATGATTTTATTTTACATAAACTTTTATTCCATTCTATTCCTTTATTTCATTTCATTTTTTAATTTTATTTTAGTTTTCATGTGATTTATTTTTATTTATACTTCATATTTTCTAATCACCCATCTCTCCTTCGCCTTTCCTGCAGACAACCCCCCTTGTCCCAGAATTGATCACATTTTCAATTCTTTCCATTCATAGCTTTATACTTCCAGGATATTCTAATGTACAGTATTATGCAGGCAGTCCTTGTTTAGTGACCATTCAACATTATGACATCAGTGAAAAGAGTGACTTAGGACCGCTGTTCACACGATTGCTAGGGCCTCCCCCATGGTCAGGTGATCAAAATCCAGATCTTTGGCAACTGACTTGTATTTATGACAATCGTCACATCCTAGGGTCGCCCGATCCCCTTTTAGCGACCTTTCTGACAATGAGGAAGGGTGATTTGCTTAACAACCATGGCGCTAGTTTAACTGCAGGGATTCACTTAATAACTTTGGGAAGAAAGGTCATGAAATGGAGGAAAAACCACTTAGGAAATGACTTGCAGGATCCAGGCGCTCCGAATCAAAGTCCCGATGCTTGGCAACTGACTCGTCTTTACGACGGTTGTGGTGTCCCTGCAGGGCTCATATGATCCCCTTTCGCAACTTTCTATCCAGCAGAGTGAATGGGGAAAGCCCGATTCACTTAACAACTGTGACGACCACAAAATTTAGGTCTTTAAGTGAGTTTGCTCTGTTTTAAGAGTTTTCTCACCTTTAAGTGAATCACAGTACTTGAATTAAGTCACCCAGACGTTAAGTGAATTGGGCTTGACTGCTCGTTGGAAGGTCACGAAAGGAGATCACATGACCCCAGGACTGCGACCGTCATAAATGTGAGTCCATCGCTAAGGCTCTGATCATGGGGATGCTATGATGGTTGTAAATGAAAAAGTCCCTTTTTTCAGTGTAACTTTGGACCATCTCTAAATGAACTGTTGTAAGTTGAGGAGTAACCTGTATTCATGACAGGGATCCCCTTTTACGACCTGACAAGCCAACACGGAAACTAGATTCACTTAACTGTTGCTCACATAAAATGATTGATTTGCTTAATGAATGGAAAAGTGATAAGATGGAGCCAAGTTTAATATGTCTCACTTAGCGACAGAAATGGGCCTGTAAATCGAGGTCTACCTGTCATTCCAATTGATAATCCGTTAATTATTCCCCTGCTAATTTCAAAATCCAATCTGAAATTCCCTATCAATTTCGAAGTTGTGCTGTGTTGTGTGTTGTATTGCCGAAATGCCAGTGGATGGAGTTGTGATTCCATGCTGGAATGTGTTGTGTGTTTAGCAGAGATTCCCCCCCCCCCCGTCCCGTAGTCCTCGACTTACAACACTTCATTTAGTAACCGTTCAAAGTTGGAATGGCTTTGAAAAAAAGGGGCTTACGACCGTTTTTCACACGACTGTCAAAACTTGGAGGCTTGGCCACCAACTCACATTTATGACGGTTGAAGCGTCCCGGACTCGAGTCATCTTTTTACCACCTTCCAACAAGCAAAGAATCCAGAAACCAGACTCGCTTAACAACCGTGTTCCTAACTTATAACGACTGCTGAGATTCGCTTAATGACCATGGCAAGGACGGTCGTAAAAACGGGACCCAAGCCACAGAGCGAATTTGCTAACTTTGAACCACTGCTGGCGAGTCACTTAACGAACAGGAGGGGAAACATTGTGAAACGGGGGCGAAAGTCAAATGTCTCGCTTAGAGACCTACAGCTCCATTACAGTCCTAAGTAAAAGAACTACTTGCAAAATAAGAAAACGCCTCTTGAACCGTGCTTCTGATCGTACTTTTTGTTTTTGTGGAAAGGAATGTTTTAACATGGGGCAAAATTCATTTTAACAAATGTCTCGTTTTGCAAGCTAAATTTGGGGCTCACTTGTCATAAGTGGAGGACTGCCTGTAAAAGAAGAAAATGCCTCTTTTGAACTGTGCTTCTGATCATGGTGTTCATGGCTGCAGAATGGAATTTTAAAATGGGGCAAAACTGACTTTGACAAATGTCTTGCTTAGCGACCTAAATTTGGGGGCTCCAAAACCCAAATTTGGCGGTTATATGTCAAGGACTGCCTATAATAAAACACACACACTTCTTTTTAACCGTGCTTCTGGTTACAGTTTTTGGGTTTGCGGGAAGGAATTTGCTTTGGTGCCATCCAAGCAAATTCTGGATTTTTTTCCCCCCTTGACGAATTCTCTAAAAATCTCTTCCCCTCCCGCCCCATGGAAACAAAAAATTCAAAATACAGAGTCGTTAAACAGGGCGCCACCTTTCCATCTTAAATATTTCCCTTTCATATAATAAAAATAAAATAGAATAAAATAAAAATAAATTAAAAATAAAATAAAATTAGAATAAAATAAAATAGAATAAAATAAAAAATAGAATAAAATTACATTAAAATAAAATATAAAATAGAATAAAATAAAATATAAATTAGAATAAAAATATTGAATAGAATAAAATAAAAAAATGGAATAAAATTACATGAAAATAAAATATAAAATATGAGGACCCAGATTATGGGGGCAATAAACTGACTTTGTATAAATATACAAAAGTATGAAGGCTATTGCTTAATGCATTGTAAGCCGCCCTGAGTCTCTGGAGAAGGGCGGCATATAAATCAAATAAAAAAATAAAATAAAATAAAATAAATATAAAATAAATTAGAATAAAAATAAAATATTGAATAGAATAAAATAAAAAATATAAAATTAGAATAGAATAAAATAAAAAAAGGAACAAAATTAAATGAAAATAAAATATAAAATAGAATAAAATAAAATATAAAATAAATTAGAATAAAAGTAAAATATTGAATAGAATAAAATAAAAAATATAAAATTAGAATAGAATAAAATAAATGGAATAAAATTACATGAAAATAAAATATAAAATAGAATAAAATAAAATATAAAATAAATTAGAATAAAAATAAAATATTGAATAGAATAAAATAAAATAGAATAAAATAAAAAAATGGAATAAAATTACATGAAAATAAAATATAAAATAGAATAAAATAATAAAATATAAAATAAATTAGAAAAATAAAATATTGAACAGAATAAAATAAAAAATAAAATTAGAATAAAATTAAAAATAAAATGAAATCTTAAAAAATAAAATAGTAGTCTAAAATAAAAAGAACAGAATCGTATGAAATTAAATCATAACAAAATAAAATATAAATAATAAGATAAAATAAAAGGTGCAAACACTGACACACGCACACACAGCCTGCACAATCTGGGTTTGGAAGGCCCTAGAAAGAGGAAGTTTCCTCCTCGACCTGCCAAACCTGCCTTGCAATTCCAGCTGGGATGCTTGGAGGAGGGCCGGGGCCCCGAAGGCGCCAGACGGGCCTCCTTTCCTGCTTCCCTCTGGATTATGCCAAGAATTATTGCCGGGGCGTTGCCCGAGTGACTGGTGCACCGCCCATGCGCCTCCCCATGCCCTTCTCCTGTCCCTTCAATTGCAGAAATAAACCTCTCGCCCTTAACAGTCATTTTATCTTGTGGAAGGGGAGGGTTGGGCTAGATGACCTCCCAGGTCCCTTCCATCTCTCTTATTTCATGATTCTGTAAAGGTCTCCTGCTTGAGCAGGGGGTTGGGCTAGATGACCTCCAAGGCCCCTTCCACCTCTATTCCGATTTATGGATTAATATGCTGTGCCAAGCCTGCTGTCCCTTTTATGTTTCACTCATTATTTCAACAGACATACTGATATTTGGAATTTTTCTACCCTCATTCCTCTTTCGGTTTCTCTTCTTGGCACGGGATCATGGGCGTGTGGCCTTTCCAGAAGGGCCGGAAAACAGAAAAAAAAAAAAAGAACAAAGCTATTTATAAAAACAGTAAGCAGGCTCGTTATTAATTAATAGCCTCAGGGGTTCAAAAAATGAAGTTGAAAATAAAAAAAATTGGATTTCTGATGGGAAAAAAAATGGCTTTTCCCTCCCTCTAAGCCTTTTCTCTTGCAATTATCCAAAGCTGGAATTATTAAAAAAAAAAAAAAAAAAATTATTGTGCAATATTTTTTCTCCAAAGAATTGCCAGAAGAAAAAGCCTTAAAGATTATTATTGTTTTTTTAAAGTGTAGGGAGTCCTCGATTTACAACAGTTCATTTACTAACAATTCGGAGTTATAAGGTACTTAGGAGCATTTTTCAAACTAACGACCGCTGCAGCATTTCTATAGTCACGTGATCTAAATTCAGACACTCGGCAACTGATTCATGTTTATGACGGTGGCAGCGTCCTGTGGTCATGCGTTCCCCTTGGCGACCTTCCGACAAGCCAAGTCCAAAGGGAAGCCCGATTCACTTAACAACAATTTGACCAATTGAACATGTACAGTGATTCGCTTAACGACTGCAGCAAGGAAGAAAATGGGACAAAACTCAGTTAACGGAATGGAAATTTGGGACTCAATTCTGGTCGTATTGAGGCAGGAAACCTTTATATCGTTTCAGACCAATGGTTGTCCAATCTCTTCTTCAATTCCTGCAATGCTCAACAGGGGGCAGCACCTAAATAAAAACTTATACAGGATTGAATGGGGTTAATTAATGGATGGGAGACCACCAGGAGATCCAGAACTATAACTCTTAAGAAACAATTGGGGGGGGGGAATCACAGGGAACAACTTCTGGCGTGCCAAAATCCCCCACATATATTCTCTCTTTATGTACTCTGCATTTTCACCTAGGGGTAGCTAGGACGGTAGGCCTTTGCATTGAGCAAATCACGAGCTTTCTTTTTTTATGGAAAAGACAGGCTAGAGGAAAAATTAAAACACTGATAAGGTTAGGTTGCACAGTGTGACTATGTGAGACTATCCAGGAGCAAATACATCACACAGGTTTGTAATAATAAATAGTGGTTTATCTCTACAAAAGAATATACATACACATACTAGGCAAAGGTCAAACAATCAGCAGCTACAGCACGGAAGCACACACGGAGAGAGAGATACACCCTCAACAGGGCCTCTCTTTTAATACAGCCTCTTAAAGTGCTAACAGTCAAATAGCCATCATTGCATCGGTTCAGCATTACAGTATTACAGCAGCTGGTCAGCTATTAAATCATCATTACCTGATAGAAATCTCGCTTTCAACATTATTCCTTGGGGGGAAAATGCTGTATTGTGTGAATTTGGAATCCCTTTTTGTAGTGCCTAGACACGGTTTTGTACGAAGAGATCCAAAACAAAGAGAAGGAAGAGAAGAGAAAAAGAGAACAAAACCCAATAGAAAAAATAATTGAACTGAATAGAGAATAGAATAGGGAACAGAATAGAGTACAAAGAGAATAGATAAGAGAGTAGAAAAAATAAAATAGAATATAAAGCAGAACAGAAAAGTGGTAGAATAAAACAGAATAGAACAGAATTGAAAATGGAATGGAATTGAATGGAATAGAACAGAGAATAAAGAAATATAGAATATAGAACAGAACAGAACAGAAAAGTGAATAAAATAAAACTGAACAGAATGGAACTGAAAATTGGAGAATAGAGAATAGTCTAGAATAGAACAGAATAATAGAGAATTTAATAATGTAGAATAGAATATAGAGTAGAAAAGAAAAGAAAACGAATAGAAAATAAATTACAATAGAATAGAGAACGTAATAGAAAACAGGACAAAATAGAAAACAGAACTGTATAAAATAGAAAATAGAATAGGGAACAGAACAGAACATAAAAGGATAGAAATAGAACAGAATAGAAGCATAGAGCTGGAAGGGACCTCAGAGGTCATCCAGTCCAACCCCCTGCTCATATTGCCAACCACAATCTTTTTAATCTGCTGGATTTAGGAGCATCCTAAGAAGATCCTCCTAACCTAGGATAAATTCCTAACCGATATCCTCAGAAAGTTGCCAGAACATGTCTCCAAGGAATCTCAACGGAGTTAACAAACCAGGTTTCCAAAATTGTATGGACAATTAATCTCCACTCACAATTTACTCACTAAAATGGTTTCATCCTAAATCCTGGAGATCTTTTAAGCCCTTCTTAACCTTTTACGAGTACAGGTCGCTAGATTATGGCAGCAAAAATAGCAAAGGGCTTTGTAGAACTTTGAAATCGACGGCTGTGGGAGGAAGCTAAATCGATCCCAAGTATTTCCCACTTCTTCACGGGTTTAAAATTTTCTAGACCAGGATTTATCCAACTTGGTGAATTTAAGAGAGGAAGGACTTCAACTCCCAGAATCCCCCAGCCAGCCTGCTTTAAAAGGGATGGACTTCTTGCTGGTTGGGGGATTCTGGGAGTTGAAGTCCACCTGCTTTAAAGTTGCCAACACTATTAAGAGATTATATTTCCTCACCGACGTGTTTGTCTATTAACTTTTGGCTGCGTAGGAGGGTGGGAGGACTATAACCTGTTTTTCTAGCCCTTTTATTTCCCCTTTCGCCCAGCTTCATTCAAACTGAAACCTGGGTTCAAAACCACCCTCCCTCAATTCCTCCTCCTGCTTCACCCCAAATCTCCACCCAAGATCCCTTAGAACTCCGGATTTACTCCAGGTTTTTCCTCCTCTTTGCAAATCGTAAGGATCCTCACCTTTTGGAAAGGGGGAGAAATTTGGATTTCTCCAGATTTTCACTGTGCATTGAGCCAGCTTCCCAAACGGGACAGGAGGGAGGTCGGGTCAGGTCTGCCACGGGATCTTGGCACGGCCTTTGCCCGCTTGGCCATGGAAGCCACGGAGAGCTGAGTCACGGTATCGAGTTCGGGAAGCGACAGCTGCTAAAGTGAGCTGGATTTTGGCAGCAGACAAGAAGCTGCTGGACTACAGGGATGAACAGACTTTTGCTATCCATCTATCCTCCCCTCTCAAAGCCAGGTGGCTGGGGGATTAAGGGAGTGGTAGTCCTCCCCTCTCAAAGCATGCTGACTGGGGGATTCTGGGAGTTGAAGTCCATCCCTCTTAAAGCACGCTGGCTGGGGGATTCTGGGAGTTGAAGTCCATCCCTCTTAAAGCACGCTGGCTGGGGGATTATGGGAGTGGAAGTCCACCTCTCTTAAAGCACGCTGGCTGGGGGATTCTGGGAGTTGAAGTCCATCCCTCTTAAAGCACGCTGGCTGGGGGATTCTGGGAGTTGAAGTCCATCCCTCTTAAAGCACGCTGGCTGGGGGATTATGGGAGTGGAAGTCCACCCCTCTTAAAGCTTGTTGGCTGGGGGATTCTGGGAGTTGAAGTCCATCCCTCTTAAAGCACGCTGGCTGGGGGATTATGGGAGTGGAAGTCCACCTCTCTCAAAGCATGCTGACTGGGGGATTCTGGGAGTTGAAGTCCATCCCTCTTAAAGCACGCTGGCTGGGGGATTATGGGAGTGGAAGTCCACCTCTCTTAAAGCATGCTGGCTGGGGGATTATGGGAGTGGAAGTCCACCTCTCTTAAAGCACGCTGGCTGGGGGATTATGGGAGTGGAAGTCCATCCCTCTTAAAGCACGCTGGCTGGGGGATTATGGGAGTGGAAGTCCACCTCTCTTAAAGCACGCTGGCTGGGGGATTATGGGAGTGGAAGTCCACCTCTCTTAAAGCACGCTGGCTGGGGGATTCTGGGAGTTGAAGTCCATCCCTCTTAAAGCACGCTGGCTGGGGGATTATGGGAGTGGTAGTCCTCCCCTCTCAAAGCATGCTGACTGGGGGATTCTGGGAATGGAAGTCCACCCTTAAAGCATGCTGGCTGGGGGATTATGGGTGTTGAAGTCTTCCCCGCTCAAAGCCAGGTGGCTGGGGGATTAAGGGAGTGGTAGTCCTCCCCTCTTACAGCATACTGACTGGGGGATTCTGGGAATGCAAGTCCACCCTTAAAGCATGCTGGCTGAGGAATTGTGGGAGTGGAAGTCCCTCCCTCTTATGCATGCCGTATGGGGGATTGTGGGAGTTGAAGTCCACCTGTCTTGAATTTGCTGTGGTTGTGATACAACACCCCAGAATAAATACCCTTGTGGTTTTGGATGCAACCCGGCAATACTGACACATTTCTGCTACTTTTACTCTGTGTATGAAGCGGAACAGCCTTAAAGGAAGAATAAATCTTTATAATCCCCCAGCTAGAAGCCAGCCAAGGACTCACCCAGTTTGGCTCTGGTGTGCCTGACTTTTCTTTATTTATTAACAAAAGCCCCAAGGCCGACACACTCCAGCTGGGTGACTCTGGATGGCACAAACATAGCATCGAAAACAAACAAGAAATTGCGCGATGGCAAACACACCCTGCAACGTGAATCACAACAAAATAGAACCATGGAATGACAGAGCTGGAAGGGAGCTCGGAGGTCATCTGGCCCAACCCCCTGATCAAGCAGGAGACCTTTTGAGAATGATAGAATAACAGTTGGAAGGGACTCGGAGGTCATCTAGTCCAACCCCCTGCTCAATGACCCATACTCCTCAGCAAATCCCTCTTCTACTTGTGGGGCTGGCAGTCGGCCCTTGTCAGGGTAATGATTATTTAATAACTGAACAGCTGCTGTAATTTTGTAATACTGTAACGATGATGCAATGGTAGCAATGAGTCAGCATTGTTATTTGACTGCTACTGCTTTAAGAGGCTGTAACATAAGAGAGGCCCTTATGTTGGGCGTATCTCTCTCTCCCCCTGTGTGTGCTTCTATGCTCTAGTTGATGATTGATTGCCTGACTCTGCCTAGTAGATGTATGTATATATTCCTTGTAGATAAACCACTATTTGAAAGACAAACCTCTGTTTATTGTATTTTGCTTTTGGGTTATCTCAAAATAGTCGCGCTGTATGCACTCTGACAGCCCTCCACTCAGTATTGTCTTGATGCTCCCTACAAACAAACATTGCATAGACAGGTAGTCCTCGACTTAATGACCAGAATTGAGACCAACATTCATGTTGCTAAGACGGTTGTTAATTGAGAGAAAATAAAGGAAACCAGAAAGAAAGAAGGAAGGAAAGAAGGAAAGAAAAGAAAAGAGAGAGAGTAATAAATAGAAAAAAAGAGACAGACAGAAAGAGACATAGAGAGAAAAAGAGGAAAAAAAAGAAAACAAAAGACAGAAAGAAAGAACAAAGGAAAGAGAAAAGTCAGGGAAAGAAACAGAAAGAAAGAATAATACCCAGAAAGAAAGGGAAAGGATGCCGAGAGAGAAAAAGAAAAAAAAAAGAAAGTAAAAGAGACATAGAATGAGAATGAAAAGAGACAGAAAGAACGAAAGAAAGAAAGAAAAAGTGACAGAAAGAAAATAGAAAGAGAAATAGAGAAAAAGAGAAAAAGAGGGACAGAAAGAAAAAAACAGAAAGAAAAGGAGACAGAAAGAGAGAAAGAGAAAAAAGGGAGAAAATAGAAAGAGAAATAGAGAAAAAGAGAGACAGAAAGAAAAAAAACAGAAAGAAAGAAAAGGAGACAGACAGAGAGAAAGAGAAAAAAGGGAGAAAGTAGAGAAATAGAGAAAAAGAGAGACAGAAAGAAAAAAAAACAGAAAGAAAGAAAAGGAGACAGAAAGAGAGAAAGAGAAAAAAGAGAAAGAAAATTAGAAAAAGAAAAAAAGAACGAGACAGGGAAAGAAACAGAAAGAAAGAGATAGATAGATAGATAGATAGAGAGAGAGAGAGAGAGAGAGAGAGAGAGAGAGAGAGAGAGAGAGAGAGAAGGGGCGTGTCATCTCCGAGCCTGAGCCCCGCCCCCTTCCCCCCTTCCATGTCCCGTGCCTGGAGCCCCGCCCCACGCCCTGCGCGCGAGTTCCCCGGATCCCGCTCGCTGCCCAATTTGGCGCCGCGCGTCCTTCCCCCCGCCCTCGCGCGTCGCCATTGGCCCGCGAGACTCACTCTCGGCCGCCATTGGCCGGCGGGGTAGGCTGCGCAGCCAGCATGTTCGGTTGCGCCTGCGACGGCCTGGGCGGGGCGGCCCCTCCCGCCGGGCGCGCCTCCGGCCTTTGGAGTGATATGCGAGGCTGCATCTGGGGCTGGATGCTCGCCGCCGCCGGCTGCGTCGCCTGCTCGGACCGCCGCCTCCTTGCCAGCTTCGGTAAGCCGGGTCCCTGGTCCCGAAGGCCCGCAAAGCCCCCTCGAGCGGCGCCCCCTCCCTGGTTTCTCCTGCCTGGGCGCCCGGGGGCGCCACCTTGACGGTCCAGAGGCGCCCCTGCATGCTCGCTGCGGGGAATCCGCGTTGGAAGCGGGGGGGGGGAGGTGGGCGTTGTCCCGGGGGGGGAATTTCCATACGGGGGGGGCGGGGATCTTTCCAGAAGCCTCTTTGCAAATGCAATGCAATTGGGGAGGGGTCATTTGTGGGGAGGGGTGGGGAGGGGTGGGGCCCCCCTCCCCTCCTCCCTCTCCTCCTTGGGGTGCGCCCCTCCCCTCTCTGTCCCCCCCTCCCTCTTTGCAATTTGCAAAAAAAAAAGGAAAATCGTTGCAAAAATCATATATTTTTTTTGCAATGCTTTTTTTTCTTGTCTCTTTTTTTTTGGAGTTGATTGCAAACTTTTTTTCCCAGCCGGGAAGCGGGTTTTTTTTTTTGCAAAAAAAAAAAGGGGGGGGAGGTAGGGCTTAAAAGCCAAGAGAAAATTTGTGGACGGTGGGGAGGGGGGGGGGGCTTGTCCTGGATGCTTGGAAGAATAAGTATGTATTTTTTTTTTTTTTGCAAGCAAGCAAGCAAGGGGCTGATGCCAGGCGTGGTGGTGGGGGGGGAAGGAGAGAGGAGGAGGGTGAGAGTATTGGAGGAGTAGGAAAGTTGCAACATCATCGGGGGTGGGGGTGGAACACCCATCATCCTGATCCTCAGGGTTGATGGGGCTTGGCATGAGGAGGAGAAGGGAGCAGAGGCCTGTCAGCAGAGAAACGTAATACATTGAATAAATATATTATTCATATATATGTGTTTCTGTGTGTGTATAGATATATGTATATTAGATGTATAGATGTATGTATGTATTATAGATATAGAATAGAATACAAATAAGAGACCAGAACTGAATAGAGAAATTGGAAAGGAATGGAATGAGAACTTTATTGTCACTTTGAATGTACACTAATTGGCATACATTAAAATGAAATTACATTGCATACAGCTGTCAAGGGGTCCCCATGTATGTCTGAATATGTACGTATGTGTATATGTATATTGAAAAATATATACATTTAGGGTTTGGTTTTAATGGTGGAAGCCGCCCAGAGTCATCCTGTCAGGGAGATGGGCTGTATAGAGGTTGAAACAAATGAATAAATTGAATATATATATATTATTTCTAGATACATATTTAAATATGTATATAAACTTAAGTTTTGGTTTAAATGGTGGAAGCCTCCTGGAGTCATAAGAGAGATGGGTGGTACGTATATTAAAAAAATATATAAATTGTATAAATATAGTATTGACAGCTATATATTTTAATGGTGCAAGCTATCCAGTGTCATGTGGCAAGGGAGATGGGCGGGATGGATATTTAGCAAATGAATAAATTGAATACATATAGTATTGACAGCTACTGTATATTTAAAAATATGTATGCTTAGGGATTCGTTTTAATCGTGGAAGCCGCCCAGAGTCATCTTGTAAGGGAGGTGAGTGGTACAGATGTTGAACAAATGAATAATTTGAATAAATACATTATTTCTATCCATATATTGAAAAATGTACCTATGTAGGATTTCATTTTAATAGTGGAAGCCGCCCAGAGTCATGTTTAAGAGAGATGGGCGGTACAGACATTTAATATATGAACAACATTGAATAAACATAATTATATCTGTATTTATACACACACATACACACTTTCCTTTTAATGGTGGAAGCTACCTAGGCCATTGTAGGAGAGATGGGTGGTATAGATGTATAATAAATCAATCAATTGATTAAGTATGTATGGATAGATAGAAAGATAGGTAGGTAGTTAGATAGTTATAGATAGATATGAATAGATATATATATATACAGAGATATAGACAATTAGAGATAGATACAAACGATTGACAGAGAGATGATAAAGATGATGGATGGATGGAAAGATAGATATAGATGATAGATTGAGAGAGAGAGAAAAATGATTGATGGATAATATATGGATGGAGAAAAAGGGAGGAATGAATAGAGACGGATATGTAGAGAGATAGATGGACAAATAGATGGATAGATAGATGATACATTAGAGATAGATTAGAGGTAGGTAAGTAGAGATGGATGGAGAAATTGGGATGGATATATATATATATATAGATATATAGGTAGACAATAAAATAGATAAATAGATAAAGATCTGGGTGGAGAAATAGGGATGGATGGAGAGAGAGAAAGATGGGTAGAGATATGGATGGATGGATATGGATAGAGAATGATGATATTAATAGAGATAGATATGAATTGACAGAGAGAGAGAGATGGATAGAGAGAGAGAGAGAGATAGATATATTAGTTTATGTGTTCTGGGTTTCATTTTTAACGGTGTCAGCTGTCCTGAGTAGCTTTGCGGCCGGATGGACCTGCAGGAAATTTAATAACTAATTTTTTAAAGAATAAATCAGCACAAACATCTGTCTGGCGCAGCTGCAGGCCCTCCCCAAGGACCCCCGTCGCTCTGCCCAAACGCCAATCGTAGCTTCCCCGCCCCTCCCCCAAAAAAGACTTCCCCATCCAAAACGATGCTCCTTCACACAACTTGTGATTCCCACACAAACCCGCACAAGGATATCTGGCTTCGATTTGGGGTGGGGGCTTGGTTGGAACCCCCCCCCTCACCCCTCCTTTCCTCTCCTTCCTTCCTTCCTGCCCGGTGACGTGGTGAATTTAAATCACTGACTATTTATATCGCTGGGACAGATCCGGATTTAGCAACACCAGTTGTTACGGCCGAAGAATTAAAACGGGAGAGCGGGTGGTGGCCGAAGGTTTCTGGGGTAGATTTGAACCCCAGAGCTGAGGAAGGGGCTTCTAGCCCACCCACCTACCCACTCGAGATATTTTAAAATTTCTCTTCATTTTTACTGCCCCGAAAAAAAAAGAGGTTCGGCTTTCTTGAAAAGTTTGCAAAAGATTGCACGATTTTCACATGTACGAGAACGGCAACTGGTCCTTGGCTTAACGACCACGACGGAGCCCTGGGGCGCTGTTGTTAAATGAGACATTTCTTCAGGGAGTTTTGTCCCATTGGCTGCCATTGATAAGTCAATCATGGCCATTATTAAGTTAGTAACCTGGTTGCGGAGTGAATGCAGGTCTCTTACGACCGCAGGCGAGGCCCAAGCTTTGCGTTGTTAAACGAGACATTGGTTCAATGAGTTTTGCCCCATTTGGCCACTATTCTGGCTGCTGGCGTTCAGTGAATCCCTGCTGTCATTAAAAGAGTTCCACAGTCATTAAACGAATCTGGTTTCCTGCTTTTGTCAAAAAGGGGATCACGTGACCTCAGGATGACACGACCGTTGTACATTGAACCAATTGCCAAGCATCTGAATTTGGACCACTGACCAGCGGGGTGCTACAAAGGTCGTAAGTGTGAAAAACGGTCATATGTCACATTTTTTTTCAGTGCCATTGCAATTTAGAATGGTTACTAAGCAAAACGGTCACTATAAGTCAAGGACTATTTGTATTGTGTTATTTCATTCGGTTTTGTACTTCCCACTAGCTCTGGATTGAGTTAAGCCCCCCTCCCCATTGCTTCCCCATGAGATTGATGGACTTCAACTCCCAGAATTCCTCAGCCAGCCATGACAACTTTTAAAATTTATGGACTTCAACTCTCAGAATTCCAAAGCCATCCATGGCTTATTTAATTAATTAATTAATTAATTAATTAATTAATTAATTTCTATACCGCCCTTCTCCCGAAGGACTCAGGGCAGTGAACAGATTAAGATTTCATATACATATAAATTTTTTTTTTTATAAACAGTAAATAATAAAGATTTAAAGATTTATTTAAAGATTCGTGGACTTCAACTCCCAGAATTCCTCATCCAGCCATGTTTGACAGGAATTCTGGGAGTTGAAGTCCACCCATCTTCAAGCTACCAAGATTGAGAAACACTGACCTAAAGACTTCAGTAATCACTTCGGAATTATAACAAGGTTTGGGTAAACCAAGAATGTCGGTTTAAAATTGGGTTGTCATTTATACTTGGCAGAGAAACTAGCTAATCACGTGACAATAGTTTCTGAACATATTTTCGACTTGTAAGTCGTTAATTGATATGCATATTCCCAGAGGCACCCTTGGGCTGCTTTTGATTTGTCCAAATGTTATCCAGCCTTTTGACAAGCCATGATCCGAAAAGGAACCCAACTAGTCCTCAACTTATAAACCACAATGGAGTGCAAAATTCCTGTTGCGACCTTCCAATGGGGAAGCCGGATTCACTTAACGACTGGGTGACTAACTTAACTGCAGTGATTCACTTCACAACGGTGGCAAGAAAACTCGTAAAATGGGGCAGAACTCGCGAAATGTCTCACTTAACAACCGAAATGTGGGGTCGTAAGTCAAGGACTTTCTGTATTTCAGATTTCCACATCAGCGTGCGCCCATCACTAAGTTATCCAAGCTAGAAACTTAACGTGGAGCCTAAAATTTTTGTCACTAAGCCAGACGGTGGTTCAGTGAATCTTGTCCCATTGTATAACTTTCCCACAGTGGTTTAGTGAATCGCACCAGTGGTTTAGCAACACGGTCGTTAAATGAATCTGCCTTCCCCATCGATGTTCTGGGTCAGAAGGTCGCAAAAGGGGGATCACATGACCCCGTGCGCTGCAACCGTCATAAATACGAGACCTTTGCCAAGTGTCTGCATTTTGATTCCCTTGGAGCTTAGTGTGAACAATGGCGCTGAGTCAATTTTTTTCCAGCTGTTCTAATTTGAAACGATTACTGTAACTCAAGGACTACCTGGAACATGGTTGTTAAGCGGATCTCCCCCCCCCCGCCCCCCTGAAACGTCGCAGAAATGGCATCCCGGAATGCTTCGACTGTCATAAATTCGAGTCTTTTTTTTTTTTTGCTTTAATTTATATGCCGCCCTTCTCCGGAGACTACAATGTGTTAAGCAATAGCCTTCATACTTTTGTATATTTATACAAAGTCAGCTTATTGCCCCCACAAACTGGGTCCTCAATTTACCCACCTTAGAAAGGATGGAAGGCTGAGTCAACCTTGAGCCTGGTGAGATTCGAACTTGCAGTAATTGCAGGCAGCTGGTCTTAATAACAGGGTGCTTTAGACCACTGTACTACCAAGGCTCACCATCTGAATTTCGATCTTAGGACCCTGCTGATGCTACGACGGTTGGTGGGAACTGTGAAAAACGGCTCTTAAGTCACTTTGTTCAGTACTGTTGTAACTTAGAACGGTCGCTAAATGCATCATCGTAAGTCGAAGACTCACTGGACGCCTGGATTTTTTGTTCCTTTTTCCTTCTCCGTTCCTTTTTCCCTCCTCTATCTTTGGAGTTTCTCAATTTTCCGAATTTTCTTTTTTGTTATAATTAATGTTAATTAAAGGCCCGGCGTCCCATTTTTTAATCAAAGGCGAAAGAAAAAAAGAAACAATTACCAATTTGAATAATGAGCAATTAAGCCTGCAAAACCTTAGCAACAAATAAAATGAACAATTAATGGTCCTTGATTTACAACCGTTCGTTTACTGACCATTGGAAGCCCTGAAAAATGGGATTTAGGACTGTTTTTCACGCTTAGCGACCGTTGCGACATCCCCGAAATCTGACTCGGGTTTGTGACGGTTGCAGAGGCCCAGGGTCACCGACCTCTTTTTGTGACCTTAGGACGGGGAAAGTCAATGGGGAAACCGGATGCACTGAACGACCGTGGGTGGGTGGGTGGGTGGGGAATCAACTGAACGTTTGCAGGGATTCACTTAACTCCAGCGGAGAAAAGTTGTAAAAGGGGAGAAAAGAAATGTCTCACTCAGCAACAGAAATATTGGGCTCAATTGTGGTCATAAGGTGAGGACTACCTTTATACATACATATCCATCTCTCTCTCTTTCTCTCTCTCTCCATCCATTTCTCTCTTCTATCTATCTATCTATCATATCTATCTATCTATCTATCTATCTATCTATCTATCTATCTATTGTCTATCCATCTGTTTATTTGTATGTCTGTTTATCCATCTATCTCTTTCCCTTTTTCTCTCTATCTCTACCTCTTATCTATCTATCCATCTCTCTCTCTCTTTCTATTCTGTCTCCCTCCCTCTCTCTCTCCTGCCTGCCTACCTTCCTTCTTCTTTCTTTCTTTCTTTCTTTCTTTCTTTCTTTCTTTCTTTCTTTCTTTCTTTCTTTCTCTCTCTCTCTCTCTCTCCTTCCTTCCGTCCTTCCTTCTCCCTGCCTGCCTTCCGTCTTTCCTTCCTTCTGCCTGCCTGCCTGCCCTCCTTCTCTTCCTTCCTTCCTTCCTTCCTTTCTTTCTTTCTCTCTCTCTCTCTCTCTCTCTCTCTCTTTCTTTCTTTCTTTCTTTCTTTCTTTCTTTCTTTCTTTCTTTCTTTCTTTCTTTCTTTCTCTCTCTCTCTCTCTCTCTCTCTCTCTCTCTCTTTCTTTCTTTCTTTATTTATTTATTTTCTTTCCCTCCTACCCCTCTTCTACCAACAACTGGAAGGATTCCCTTAACAACAGCATTGCTCCCTGCAGAACCGCACGGATTCCCTTAACACCGGCGAGAAAACCGACCCAAATTTTTTTTTTAACCATCGTCTCATTTAATTAACCAGGCACATTTTTCCTGCTCCATTGTGGCCGTAAATCGAGGATTAACCTGTATCCCTTCCCTGGGATCGTAGAACAGAACCATTTTGGGGGGGGGCATGCGGTCCTGCAAAGCGGCTCCGGGCCCCTTCATTGGCCCTTGGCCACATCTGGAGCGCTCTCTCTCGGATTGCTGACAATGAATTGGGAGGCGTTGATATTTTCGCTCTGGTCTTTTGTGTTCTCCCTGCTAAGCAACGGTTGCCAAATTCAGAGTCCAAGAATTAGTAATGAGTGTGTAATGAACGTATTGCCTAAATGGCCCATTTATTCCTTTTTATTTTATTTCTTATTTTTTGCTCATAGTTTGGCATGTTAACTCCTCTTGGCTCCTCTCCTTATTTTTAATGGGCCAATATCGGTTGAGCTCCCTGACTCTGCAAGATTCAAATCTGATTTAATTGTGGTATACCGGTTTTTCTGAACAATAATCCCATTGTTTTTACCCCGGAATTAACATGCAATTACTTTTCCTACCTAACTCCTTAAGAATTACAATGACCTGCCCAAATTTAGATGAATTAGATCAATAATGTGAAATAGGGAAACAAGGGGATTGTCGTACATTTAAAAATGGTAGTCCTTGACTTATAACCATTGGTTTAGTAACGATTCAAACTTACCACGGAGCAGAAAAAATTGATTTAGGACCATTTTTCACACTTACGACCATTGCACCATCCCCATGGTCACATGGAGGGGAGGACCAGAATCTCCCAGCCGGCATGCTTTAAGAAGGGTGGACTTCAACTCCCAGAATCCCCCAGCCAGCTTGAATTCTGGGAGCTGAAGTCCACACTTCTGAAAACCGCTGAGATGGAGAAAAAGTGCCCTAGAAGTTGTAGATACTCCACCTCTAGATAATTTTATTAACACCAGCCACACCGAATGACTTTTCCTACAGCTTGCAAGAGGGTTGAGCTAGATGATCTTTGAGGTTCCTTCACAATTCTGTGATTCCGGGAGGGAGGAAAAAGTACAACAGGCCTTCAAAAATGTGAGAGTTTAGTGGCATTTTGCAGGCTTGATAAATTTGCTTTTTTTCCCCAGTTTTTTTTTGTTTAGGGCAGAGAATGTCGCCGTAGGCAGAAAAAAAGGTCAGTTATTATCAATGGAAAATTTGAATGTATGAGAGGCATTCATTCCTGCAAATGCCTCTTTTGGAAGAGAAAAAAAAAACTTTTAAAAACTTGGAATTTTCTCCCATTTTCTGAAAGTTAGGGGTCGTCATAGATATTTGGGCATTTTGGGGGGGGCGGTATGCACAGAGGGAGCCTGGGAAGGGGTCTTGATTGGATTTAAGCTAAGAAGAGTTGGAGAATGGATAATATTGAGGAAGGGGGGGACCCGAAAAAAGCATGAGAAATTGTGTTTGAAGATAATTAATTGTAGCTCGGGGTTGAATTGTGGTGCTCTCTTGGCTGGATGGTTTTTTGGAGACGTTTCATGATCCAACAAGGGAACTACATCAGTGCTATAAGGAAGGGGGGGATTTGTGGAGAGGAGGAGGAGGAGGAAGAAGAGAATGAGGAAGAGGAGAAAGGAGGAGGAGGAGGAGGGGTTGTGAGGTCCTTGGTACTCTCTAAGCTGGGTGGTTTTTCTCGCAGACGTCTTACGATCCAACTAGGTTACAGCATCAGTGGTAGAAGGGAATAGAGTTGAGGAGGAGGTGGTGGGGAGGAAGAGGAGGACTATATGGTCTTTGCTGCTCTCAATCCTGGTAATCATCTTGCAAAAAGTTTCATCAGTGGTAGCCATCCTCCTCCTCCTCCTCCCTGCAACCTCCTTCCCTTCTTGCACTGATGATGTTCCCTAGTTGGGTCATGAAATGTCTGTAAGAAACCCACTCAGCTCAGAGGAGCCCCCAGGACCCTAATAATTCAACCCTTTCTTCTGTTCAACCCTAAGATTGTTTTCCAACGGAGTAGAAGCTCTAAGTGGTTTGTTTAATTATGGCTTAGCCTGCTCTCTGAACCCAGTCATTGTGGTTACGTCAGTCACCGTGGGGAGGCCAACCATGGTTTGGCTTGATGTGTCAGTCCCTCTTGGCTGTCCCGCAGCATCAAAAAACATTTTTAAAGACTTCTTTGAATTCTTAGGGACTAGTATCATTATTATTATTTTTTACTTCTGATCCCCGGGAAGACCTCCGACATCGCTGGTCTTGCGATATATATGTAGCCCTCGACTTGCAAACGTTCATTTAGTGACCATTCAGAGTTACAACAGCGCAGAAAAAAGGGACTTGGGACTCTGTTTCACACTTATGACTGTTGCAGCGTTTCCCCCATGGTCACATGATCAAAATTGGGGCACTTGGCAACTGACTTGTATTTATGACGGTCGCAGTGTCCTGGGGTCAACCTTCCGCCGAGCAAAGTCAATGGGGAAGCCAGATTCAGTGATTCACTGAAGAGCTGCAGCGATTCACTTAACGACGGTGGCTAGAAAGATGTCAAAATTGCAGGGATTCACTTAACGATGGGGCCCAGAAAGGTCGTACAATGGGGCCAACTCACTTAACAACCAACTACCTCCACAGTGTTAGCGATTCACTTAACAATAGTGGCCATAAAGGTCGTAAAACGGAGCAAAGCTCACTTAACAACCAGCAACCTTAAAAAAATGCAGCGATTCACTGAGGAACGGGCCAGACAGGTTGTTCAATGGGGACAAACTCACTTAACAGCCAACAGCCTTCACAGTGCCAGTGATTCACTTAACGACGGGAGCTAGAAAGATCATACTGTGGGGCCAAACTCACTCAACAACCTTCACAACTCCTGTGGTTCACTTAACCACGGTGTGCAGGAAGGATGTTAAAACAGGCCACAGCTCCGTTAAGAGTGGAAAGTTCAGTTGTAAGTTGCGGTTGTAAGTTGAGGACTACCCAAACTCACGCCTTGTTGGCCACAACCGATTGTGTCAGTTGCGAAACCGGCCGGGATTACAGGCTGATCGGAAAGTTGGTCACAGGCCAGGATTGATCATTTAAAATGCAAACCCTGATTTGATCTTAGGGTGCTCCC
Source organism: Pantherophis guttatus (assembly GCF_059756535.1). Taxonomy (NCBI): domain Eukaryota; kingdom Metazoa; phylum Chordata; class Lepidosauria; order Squamata; family Colubridae; genus Pantherophis; species Pantherophis guttatus. The sequence continues at coordinate 157,484,944 of NC_142066.1, read as the reverse complement.
ACTCCCCTAACTCCTTTGGCTCTGAGTTCAGCTGGAATCTGGCACCCCGTTGCCTTTTGAACTCGAGGCCTGCCTTTGGAAAGAGCGTGTGGGCTCAGGCGGGCTGTGGAATGCGGTTGGTTAACCTTCTTTTTCCAAGCCTGACAATGATGGTTTGTTTCCGCTGGCCCGACGCCTAGATCCCCGAAGGCGAAGGTGGGGTGGGGTGGGGTGGGGAAGGAGCCACCCAGATTAACCCGTGTTAAGCCGGGATGAAAATCTCTGTTTATGCGCGGAATTCAAGGATATCTATTTGGGAAGATAATTTCAGCTAGTCCTCGAGTTACGACCCCAAGCTTAGGTCGCTAAACGGGGTTTCTGAGCAGAACATTCATTTCGTTTGCGTATGACCACAATTGAGGCCAAGATTCCTGTCGCTAAGCGAGACGCTTGTTCAGTGAGTCTGGCCCCAAGTGGCGACCTTTCTTGCTGCCATCGCTAAGCGAATCCCTTCTGGTGTTCACTAAGTCACACGGTTGTTAAGTGAAACCTAACTTCCTGCTTGTTGGAAGGGTGTCAAAAAGGGGATCGCGTGAGCCCAGGACATGGCGACTGTCATAACTATGAGTCAGTTGCCAAAGGTCTGAATTTTGATCCCGTGAGGGTAGGGATGTTGCGACGGTGTGAAACAGGGTCCTAAGTCCTGTTGTGAGTTCGAATGGTTGCTAAGTAGAGTTCACTTAGTGACCGTTCAAAGGAACAACAAAAGAAGTGACCTCAGACCAGTGTTCACACTTAACGGCCGTCATATCATCTCCGTGGTCACGTGACCACAATTCAGACATTTGGCGTCTGACTCGTATTTATGACCGTGGCAGCGTCCTGGGGGTCATGTGATCCCCTTTCAAGTCAACGGAGAATCCGGATTTGCTTAATGACCTCACTCTGCACTGATTCGCTTAAAAACAGTGGCAAGAAAGTTCGTCAGAGGAGGCAAAACTCCCTTTAACCAACGTGTTATTTAGCAGTGGGCTCAATTGCGGTCGTAAGTCGAGGACTACCTAGAAAAGAAATAAAATTGAAATCTGAAAGACCCTTTAGCCAGATAAATTTGGTCCTCCATTGCAGTCATAACTCGACTATAAAAATATAATTTCTGCCCGGAAATCATTGTTACTGTTTTCCAATTTGACGACATCCTCGACTTACAACCGTGACGGCCAGCCTTGACCAATGTTGTATGTCCGTAGTGAAGATTTGCGCTGTATGTAAGGTCATATATCCTTCATACAACCTTCCTATGATGGTCACATAGGAAGACAGTTGTCAAACGGAACCACTGTATGACGGTTGTTGTGGCAGTCACTAACTGAACCCCACCATGGTTAAACATCGTTGTTAAGTGAAACCTGTTGTTTGCTATGGCCCCAACAGTTGGAATTTCAGAACCGGGATGTACGTTTGTTCTTTTTTCGTTCCACGTTGGTTGTAACTTGGAACGGTTACTAAGCGAGTTGTCGTAGAGTGAGGACTTCCAGTAACAAGACTTACCAAAGTGGTTCGATTCCAGCACATCTGGAATCAGCTTGCTGCAGAGTGGATAGGTGCCTGCCCCATGGTCTTCGGAGTACCACTAATTTTTTTCAGGCTGCATGTAATCTTAGCTTGTTCTGACTAGCCAGGTTTAAACCATGAATATTTGAAGTCAAATCTGTACATGAGGGATCCTAGATTCCCCAAATACAGGTAGTCCTCGACTTACAACTATTCACTTAGTGACCCTTCAAAGGTACAACGGCACTGCAAAAAGGGACTTACGACCGTTTTTCACACTTACGACCGTTGCAGCATCCTCGGGGTCACGTCACCCAAATTTGGACACTTGGCAACCGACTCATAGTAGGGTCAGTAGAGGGTTGGTTGGATTGGAAGACCCCCCCCAGGGTTCCTCGCAACACTGTTACTCTTACGATTCTGTAAGGGTATCCTGCTTGAGAAGGGGGTTGGACTAGATGACCTCTGAGGTCCCTTCCCTGTTATTTTATGATTCCCTAAAGCAGTGTTTCTCAACCTTGGAAGCTTGAAGATGGGTGGACTTCAAGCTTCCAAGGTTGAGAAACACTGCCCTAAAGGATCTTCTGCTGGAGAAGGGGGCTGGACTAAATGACCTCCAAGCCCCCTTCCAGCCTTAGATTGCTGTGCTGTGTTCCAAGGCGTCTTCTGAAGCTGCATTTGGTGCCAGGGTTTACAGTTTGGGGCGAAGAGGCGGTTCTTGTTCGGATCCTGGGAAGTTGTGGGTCTTTGTAAGCGGAGTTGTCGAGTTCGGCTGTCCGGTCTGGTGCTGTCTTAATGTGGGAGGATTCCAGGACCCAGAAGGCTGGGCTGACTGCGTGGACCATCTGCCCCAGAGTTGAAATGGTACAAGGCGGGAGGAGGACCGTTACGTCGGAAAGGCTGAGTAAGTTGGCTTTGGAGTTACAACAACGGTGTCAAACTCAAGGCCCGGGAACCAGATCCGGATTAGATCTGGCCAGTGGGGCCACCCTGGAAACGGCGAAGGACCGGCCCCCGTTGCCTCTGCCAGCGAAACGGAGGACGGGGGGGCTCCGTGCGACCCTCCCAAGCTCCGTTTTCGGTGGCAGGGGGGTTGCAGGGGCCATCGCAGCCGAAAACTGAGCTCGGGAGCCCATTTTCACTGGCAGCATTCGGGCCACCACAGCCCCCCTCCCCCCACGACACCAGTGACGTCAAGCTGCCCCCCCCCCCCAAGACCCCTGATGTGGCCCTCAATGAAATGGAGTTTGACACCCCTGGATTAGGAGGTCTTTTCCTTCCTTCCTTCCTTCCTTCCTTCCTTCCTTCCTTCCTTCCTTCCTTCCTAGGTTCCTCCCTTCCTTCCTTCCTAGGTTCCTTCCTTCCTTCCTAGGTTCCTTCCTTCCTTCCTTCCTAGGTTCCTTCCTTCCTTCCTTCCTTCCTTCCTCCCTCCTTCATCTGTCTGTCTTCTGTCTGTCTGCCTGTCTGCCTGTCTGTCATTTGTCATTCACTTTCCCTTCCATCCTTCTACCCATCCATCTATCTATCCCTCTCTATATTTCGTTTGTTCCTTCCTTCCTTCCTTCCTTCCTTCCTTCCTTCCTTCCTTCCTTCCTCCCTCCCTCCCTCCCTCCCTCCCTCCCTAGGTTCCTCCCTCCCTCCCTCCCTCCCTTCCTTCCTTCCTTCCTTCCTTCCTTCCTTCCTTCCTAGGTTCCTCCCTTCCTTCCTCCTTCATCTGTCTGTCTGTCTGTCGTTTGTCATTCACTTTCCCTTCCATCCTTCTACCCATCCATCCATCTATTCCTGTCCCTATATTTCCTTCCTTCCTTCCTTCCTTCCTTCCTTCCTTCCTTCCTTCCTTCCTTCCTTCCTTCCTTCCTTCCTTTTTTCCTTCCCTCCCTCCCTCCCTCCTTCCCCTTCTCTTCCTCTCCCTCCTTTCCTCCCTCTTTTAAAATAAATAAATAAACTTTATTGTCACTGTATGTGTATATGTGTATATCCTATCTCCCTCTCTTCCCCTCTCTCTCCTTCCTTCCTCTCCCTTCTCTTCCTCTCCCTCCCTCCCTCTCTTTCTTCTCCTCGCCTGTCTCCCTCCCTCTCTCCTTCTAAGGCTAAGCAACCCACTTCCTGAGCAAACTCCAAACACCCACAGAAAAAAAACCCCTTTGGATGGAATTTGGCCACGGACGATGATCTCATCCGGCTGACTCAACCAGCCCAACATAACCCCCCCCCAGCTATTCACGCCAAACCAAATCCGGCCGCGGTGCATATGCCGTTGTCGGCAGAGGAGGGGCCGGTTACGCCTCTCTCAGCCAGGGAGGATGTCGCAGCAGGAAATGCAACTGCACAACTTGTGCGGCCGATGATCATGGCAGCCCTGCGAGGCTGAGATGTTTGGTGTGGATGTAAAAATTAAGCCGCCGGGAACGAGGGTGACTCGAACCCGGGACTTCTGGAGAATCAACTGAAGTCTTGGAAGGAGATAACAGACAGTCCTCGATGTTACGACCGCCATTAAGTCCGACATTCGCCATTGCTGATACAATTGTTGGATGTGTTTCGCGTCATTTTAAGCCTTTCCTACCATCGTTGTTAAGTGAAGCACAGCCCTTTAGCAACACGGTTGTTAAGTGAATCTGCTTTCCTGCTGGGCAGAAAAGGAGACCGCATCACCCTGGGATGCTGTGACCGTCGTAAATATGCGTCAGTTGCCAAGAATCCGAATTTTGATCATGCTGCGACGGTCATAAGTGCGAAACACGGTCAGGAATCATTTCTTCCCCAATGTTGGGAAAGGCAGTTCAGTGCCAATGGGGAAGCCAGATTCACTTAACATCCGCATTCCTAACTTAACAATGGCAAATGGGGGAAAACCCATTTAACAACTTAGCAAGAGAAAAACATTGGCTTCCATTGCGGTCGTAAGTCGAGGACTACCTGGAATGGTTGAAGCCATTGTGAAGTGCTTCGATTGTGGGCCCGTCATTTGTCAAATCTGCCAATTCCCCCCCCCCCTTTTCAATTGTCATTTTGATGGCCATCTGGGACATCCTCAAGTTACGAATATTCATTTAGTGACCGATCTTAACTGATTTCAATTTATAGCTCAGTCGAAAAAAAGATAAATATGAATGAGATATACCTATATAGGCGCAACTCGCCTTACAGCCCTTTATTTAATGACGGTTCCAAGTTACCAAGGCACTGAAAATTGGGATTTGTATAACTGGTCCTCGCACTTATGACCGTCGCAGCTTCTTCACATCATCTGATCAAAATTCGGACACTGAGCATGAATTTACTATGTAATCGTTGTCTCCTCCCCAGTTGGCTTCTGACAAACAGTGAGGGAAGCCCGATTCACTTAATGACTGCACAATTCATTTAACGACCACACTGATTCTCTTAACGACGGTGCCCAAAAGGTCTGCTTTGTTCGCTATCTTTCACCTACCTGCTAGTCTTTAGGTTGCCAACCTGAAGTTTTATTGCCTGCTAACATGATTTATTTCCGACTTCTTTGGAATAATTTTATGAAGTTAACAGCCAATGAAGCAAAGTCCTTGTTATTCTCAATTACTCAGTGACTAAAAATAAGATACGTGAGCTAAATTGAGCATAATCCATGTAATAAATCAGTTTTTTCGTGACCCGACAACTGAAATATTATTCATGGCGCCTGGCAGCTCATTGGAAAAATATCTGTCACTCTCCATGCTAAGTGGGGTGGACTTCAACTCCCAGAATTCTCCAGTGAACGTACTTTAAGATGGGTAGATTTCCACTCCCAGAATCCCCCGGCCAGCATGCTTTAGGACTTCAATTCCCAGAATCCCCCAGCCAGCATGCTTTAAGAGGGGTGGACTTCAATTCCCAGAATCCCCTGGCCACCATGCTTGGACTTAAACTCCCAGAATCCCCCGGCCAGCATGCTTTAGGACTTCAATTCCCAGAATCCCCCAGCCAGCTATGCTTTAAGAAGGGTGGACTTCAATTCCCAGAATCTCCCGGCCAGCATGCTTTAAGAAGGGTGGACTTCAATTCCCAGAATTCTCCAGTGAACGTACTTTAAGATGGGTAGATTTCCACTCCCAGAATCCCCTGGCCAGCATGCTTTAGGACTTCAATTCCCAGAATCCCTTGGCCAGCATGCTTTAAGAGGGGTGGACTTCAATTCCCAGAATCCCCCAGCCAGCTATGCTTTAAGAGGGGTGGACTTCAATTCCCAGAATCCCTTGGCCAGCATGCTTTAAGAAGGGTGGACTTCAATTCCCAGAATCCCCCGGCCAGCATGCTTTAAGAAGGGTGGACTTCAATTCCCAGAATCCCCCGGCCAGCATGCTTTAAGAGGGGTGGACTTCAATTCCCAGAATCCCCTGGCCACCATGCTTGGACTTAAACTCCCAGAATCCCCCGGCCAGCTATGCTTTAAGAGGGGTGGACTTCAATTCCCAGAATCCCCTGGCCAGCATGCTTTAAGAGGGGTGGACTTCAATTCCCAGAATCCCCTGGCCAGCATGCTTTAAGAGGGGTGGACTTCAATTCCCAGAATCCCTTGGCCAGCATGCTTGGACTTAAACTCCCAGAATCCCCTGGCCAGCATGCTTTAAGAGGGGTGGACTTCAATTCCCAGAATCCCCCGGCCAGCATGCTTTAGGACTTCAATTCCCAGAATTCCTCAGCCAGCATGCTTTAAGAGGTTTGGGCTTCCACTCAGTTTGCTGGCTGAGGAATCCTGGGAGTTGAAGTCCAACCATGTCCAAGTTTAAATTGGAGCCGATTGGCAAAGCCGTATGATTTTCTATTTCTGGTTTGGTATTGAGTTACCGAAAATTCTTCTGGCAATCTGTGCTCCATCAACCCCGGAGGGTGACTCCCCTGTCCTTATCTTACAAACATGAGTAGTTGCGAGTACTGGTAGTAGAGGCCATGAAACCTTAAAAACAGCAACAACACGGAGATTCAACCATGTTTCGAAATGATAAACCAGATTATGGAACTGAGAAATGACTAATTCATTTATTTGTCATGTAAGCAATCCCCTACCTACGACCAGAATTGAGTCCCAAATTTCTGTCATTAAGTGAGACAGTTAAGTGACTTTTGTCCCATTTTACAGCCTTCGTCACCACTGTTGCTAAGTGAAACACTGCAATTCTTCAGTTGGTAACCCAGTTGTTAAGTGAATCTGCCTTCACCATTGAGTTTTCTTGTCAGAAGGTCGCAAAAGCAGATCACGGGACCCTGGGACATTGCAACCGTCATAAATACGAGTCAGTTCCAAGCATATGAATTTCGATTGCATGACCACGGAGATAGTATGACGGTCGTAAGTGTGAAAAATGGTCTTAAGTTGCTTTTTTCTGAGATCATTGTAACTTTCAACAGTCACTAAAGGAACCGTTATAACTCGAGGACTTCCTGAATTATCACTAGTAGTATTTGACTTACAGCCAAAATTGGGCCAGATTGTCCCATCTGCCCAGTAAGGCAGTTGTTAAATGAGAAACGATTTTACGATCTTTGATGCCATGGTTATTAAGTGAATCACTCTAGTTATGTGAATTTAAACAGTTGTTAAGCGAATCAGGCTTCGTTCCTTGACTTTGCTTATTGGAAACTGGCTGGGAAGATCCCATAGGGAGATCCGGTGACTGAGGGATCTTTCAGCCGCCGTAAACATCCTCCACCTGACGGGAGAATGTTACAGCGGTCGTAAGTGCGAGGACCAGTCATAAGTCCCTTTTTATCAGTGGGGTTGTAATATCAAACAGTCACTAAACGAATGGATGTAAGTCAAGGACTTAACTACATAGCCCATTTCACCAGAAAGTACATTTTCCTGATTGGTATAAATCAAATTAATCATTGTTGGACAGGCCTATAAATTCAAATTAATGTTATTTATTTAAATAAAAGAAACTTTGAAATCTGAACTCATTTTAATGAGAACTAAACAGGTAGTCCTCGACATACAACAATTCACTTAGTGACCATTCAAAGTTACAACGGCCCCGAAAAAAGGGACTTATGACTGTTTTTCACACTTACAACCGTTTCAGCGTCCCCAAGGTCACATGATCAAAATCCTGACATTTGGCAACTGACTCGGATTTATGACGGTTGCAGTGTCCCGGTGTCACATGATCCCCTTTTGCGAACTTCTGACGGGCAAAGTCAATGGGGAAGCCAGATTCACTTAACGGCTGTGTCACTAACTGAAGAATTGCAGTGTTTCACTTAGCAACGGTGGTGAGGAAGGCTGTAAATGGGGCCCAAATTGACTTAAAACATGTCTCACTTAATGACAGAAATTTTGGACTTGCTGGTGGTCATAATTCATATTCACGACCGTGGCGTTTCCCAGGGCCATGCAATTCTGTTTTGTGACCGTCTTTACAAGTAAAATGAATGAGGAAAGTAGATTCGCTTAACAACGTGTGACTAATGGAAGAACTGCAGTCTCTTTGGTGAGAGAGGTCGCAAAACGGGACAAAACCTGCTCATCGACGGAAATTCTGGTCTAATCGGCCGTCATAAGTCGAGGACTATCTGTTCAATAAATGCAGAGGCTGCACCAGACGTAAGTGTGAGAAACGGTCCCATGTCTTGTTTTTCAGTACCGTTGTAAGTTGGAATGTTCACTAAATGAACGGTCGTAAGTCGAGGATTAGCTGCAATTGGCAGCCCTATCTAACCTTCCAGTTAAAACCAGTAGTAGTCACTTTAGGAATGGATACTCACCGCTGAGGCTTGTTATGGCAACACACAACATGGTCGGAAAATGTTCTTGCCTTGGGAGGACACATTTGGTGGCTGGAAAAATCTTTTTTTAATTGCTTGGCAAGAAGTGTCGTATTTCTGGAACGCGGCCTCTGCATTCAAGGGATCGTCGTTATGTGGGAGTAAATTCTGCAGATCCCAATGTGCAAAACTTGGACTTCAACTCCCAGAATTCTCCAGCTAGAATGCTTTTAAGAGGGAAGGACTTTCACTCCCAGAATCCCCCAGCCAGCATGCTTCAAGAGGGGTGGGCTTCAATTCCCAGAATCCCCCAGATGGCTTTAAGATGGGAGGACTTCAACTCCCAGAATCCCCCAGCCAACATGCTTTAAAAGGGAAGGACTTCAATTCCCAGAATTCTTCACTGCCTCATCTCTCTCCATTATGTTCGTTTGTGTGATTGGGTGTTTTTGTGGTTGTGTGTAGTTCTGTGTGGTTGTGTAACTGGACCCACAAACCCAGCTACCTACACAACATAGTAAGCTGCGTGTTGGAGCTCACGTTGCTCAAGGGTGACTTCATGCCGACATGCACATTCATTGTAAAGTATATTTTTGTCAATTTGTATGTGTGTGTGTTGGGTTGTGTCGTGGGATTGGAAGGGAACTACACAAAAAACAGTAGAGAACAGCAAATTTGGGTCCCGAAGAGTTGTTGCATCCTAAAATAGGATTGCAATGTTAAATTAAACTACAGATAGTCCTTGACTGAAAACGATTTGCTTAGTGACTATTCACCAAGTTACAACGGCCATGAAAAAGGGACTTATGACCATTTCAAACACTTAACGACTGTGGGGACAGCATCCCCACAGTCAGGTGATCACAATTCGGACAATTGGCAACTTGACTCATATTCATGACTGTCTTGGGGTCACGCCATCCCCTTTTGCCATTTTCTGAACGAGCAAATTCAATAGGGAAGCCAGATTCGCTTAACGACCACGCTGCTAATTGCAGGGATTCACTTAACAATTTGCAGCAAGAAAGGTCGTAAAACAGGGCAAAACCCATTTAAGAACTGTCTCGCTTAGCAGCAGAAATGTTGGACTCCGTTTGCGTTCGTAAGTTGAGGACTCTTGTAATGGGGATTACTTTTAATGACTGTGTTACAAATAACTGCAGTGATGCATTTAACAACCACTGGGAGAAAGGTCGTAAAGTGAGGTAAAGCTCACTTAACAACTGTCTGGGCTTAGCTATAATTTTGGCGTCTATGTTGGTCGTAAGTCGAGGACTCCCTGCGTTTTCACATGGTTCTGTGCCAGCATCTAGGCTTATCACAGCTATTAAACCAAGCAGATGGTAAACTTAATTTTTGTAGAGATCCAGGCTGTCAGTTTTGGGGCTAAGCCAGGTTGGGTCCTCTCGTGTGGATAAGGACCAAAAAACCCCCACAATTTTGTTTATTAAAAATTAAAAATAGGAAAGAAGAAGAAAGAAAGAAAGAAAGAAAAGTATGTGAGAGAGAGGGGAAAGGGAGGGAGAGAAAAAGAGAGGGAGAAATAGAATGAGGGAGAGAGAGAAAGAAAAAAGGAAAGAGGGAGGGAAAGAAGAAAGAAAGAAAAACAAAGAAAAACCAAGCAAGATTGATAGAAAGAAAGGAAAAAAGGGAGGGATGGAATGAGTGAGAGAAAGAAAGAGAAATGGAGAGAAAAGAGGGAGAGAAAGAGGAAAAAGAAAAGGGGAGGGAGAGAGGAAAGAAAGAAAGTGAGGGAATGAAGTAGTGAGAAGAAGAAAGGAAAGGGGGAAAGAGGGAGGGAGAAAGAAAAAGAAAGGGAGAGGGAAAGGGAAATAGAGTAAGAGAAAGAAAGGGAGGAGGGAAGAGAAAAAAGAAAGATGGAGAAAGAAAGAAAAAGAAAGCTGGAGAAAGAAAGAAAAAGAAAGAAAGGGAAAGAAAGAAAAAAAGAATAGAGAGGAACAAGAAAAAAAAGAGGCTGGGAGAAGAAGAAAGGAAGGAAAGGGAAAAAAAAACAAGGGAGAGAGAAACAAGAAAGAAAGAAAAAAGAAAAAAGGAAGGAAAGGGGAAGGGAGGGAGGGAATGAGGTAGGGAGAGAGAGAAAGAAAGAAAGATAAAAAGGGATAGAGAGAATCAAGGAAGAAAGAATGAAAGGAAGGAAGGAAAGAGGGAAAGAGAGAGAGGGAGTGGTAGAAGCTTTAGGCCTAAAACATGATAATTTTCTGGGACATTTTTCAGCCTTAAAGGATAATCTCAAATAAATCTCTAAAATGATAAAAGTCAACGAAACAGCTTAATACTTATTTTTCTACTTATTTTTTATTCGATGAGTGGGGGATGGGTGACCCACAGGAATAAATGATGGAAAACACATCAGAAAGGTTTTTTTTTTCATGTACAATATTAAAATCAAAACTCTCATAAGGTGGTCCTTGACTTATGACCATTAATTTCATGATGGTTCAAAGTGACAACAGCACTGACTTCTGACCCTTTTCCACACTTATAACCACCGCAGCATCCCCATGTGGTCATAATTCAAACGCTCGGCGACTGACTTGTATTTATGACTGTTGCAGCGTTCCAGGAATCACGTGGCCCCCTTTTGCGACCTTTTCACGAGCAACGTCAATAGGGAAGCCGGATTCCCTTAACAATCCTTTGGCTCACTTTAACGACGGCAGTGAGTTGCTTAACAACTGCGGCAAGAAAGGTTGTAAAAGTGGGGCAAAAGTCACTTAATAAATGCCTTGTTTAACAACAGAAATGTTGGCCTTGATTGTTGTCGTAAGTCGAGGACTCGTTATAAAAGAAACAATTTTTCGGCTCGTAAGACCTTTTAGCACGTTAAATTTTGGGCTCAATTTCGTTTGTAAATCGAGGACTACTCATAAAAGAATTACATTTTTCACTTGTTAGACCCTTTAATAAGTGAAATTTTGGCCTCAGTTGTGATTGTAAATCGAGGATTCCCCGAAAGTTTGGAAACGTGACCTTAAACCATCCCGCGCCGTCCCCCTTTTTGTCCCACTCACCTCTTCGGTAAATGGAACACTACAAAGAGTATTAACTTAATCAAACTTGATCCCGAACAACGATTTAAGTAGCTTTGTCATTCGGATTATTCCCTTAATTACTCGTTGATCCTCCAAGCACGGGAAAAGCCGAACGGGACCGCACCCCAAAAAAATGAAAGATAATAACGATGAATGAAAATCTCGTACGGGTTAACGTGACGAAGTGATATTTGGAAGACAAGAATTTCTCGAAAAGCCAATCACGCTTTTTCAATTTTCCTTTTCTTTGTGGTTTTTTTTTTTCCAGAGAAAGAGATCTGCGAACTTTGAGACCTGCAGAGAGATTTCTCGTCTTAAGGTAAGGCTTACTATCCCTTGTAGGAACCATGTCGCATGTTTCGGGATATGCCTGAACTCGGGGTCAACTTTCGTCCTTTTGTGCGGAGATTATTCTGCTGCTTTCTGGAGACACACCACTTCCTCCTCTTCCTTTTCCTCCTCTTCTCTTCCTTTCCTCTTCCTCAATTCCTCCTCCTTGTTGTTTCCCTCCTCCTTTCCCTACTCCTCCCCCCTTCCTCTTCTCCCTCCTCTTCTGCTTCCTCCTCCTCCTTTTTTCTCTCCTTCCTCCTCTCCATCCTCCCCTCTTCCTTTTCCTCCTCTTCTCTTCCTACTTCTTTTCCTCTTCCCTTTCCTCCCCCCTTCTTCTTCCTCCTTTTCTGCTTCCTCCTTTCCCTCCTCCTCCCCCTTCCTCTTCTCCCTCCTCTTCTGCTTCCTCCTCCTCCTTTTTCTTCTCCTTCCTCCCCTCCATTCTCTCCTCTTCCTTTTCCTCCTCTTCTCTTCCTACTTCCTTTCCTCCTCCCTTTCCTCCCCCTTCTTCTCTTCCTCCTCTTCTGCTTCCTCCTTTTCCTCCTCCTCCCCCTTCCTCCTCTTCCTCCTCTTCTGCTTCCTCCTTTTCCTCCTCCCCTTCCTCCTCTTCCGCTTCCTCCTCCTTTTTCTTCTCCTTCCTCCTTCTCTTCCTCCTCCTCCTCCCCCTTCTTCCTCCTTTTCTTCCTCTCTGCATATCCTATATTTTTCTGGCACTGATGGCGTTCCCTAGTTGACTCATGAAACCTCTACAAGAAAACCATCCAGCTCAGGGAGCACCAAGGATCCCAAAGTCCTTCCTCCTCCTCCTCCTCTTCTTCCTCCCCATATTCCTCCTCTTTTTCCGTCTCCTCTTCCTCCCTTTCCTCCTCCTTTTCTTCCTCCTCTCCCCTTCCTCCTCCTCCTCCCTCTCTTTGTTTTTTTCCAGCACTGATAACATTCCCTAGTTGGGTCATAAAACGTTTGCAAGCTCAGAGAGCCCCAAGGACCCCACAATTCCACCCCAAACAATAAAAATTCTTCTCTATTAGTGTTTAGTTCTTTACAGTTTTTCTTTTCATCCCCAGGAATACAGAATAAAAGAGTTGGGAGGGACCTTGGAGGTCTTCTAGTCCAACTCATTCCAAGTTTATTCAGCCCGATTTGTGTTAAAACCCTCTCCGTTTTTATAAAAAAAAATTAAACATTTTTGAAGGCAAAGAATTTAACCTTAAATGTTCATATATGGTGATCCTTTAACCCCGGCAGCTTAAAGCTGCAGCTTTGGGCTAAATCTCTGCCTTCTGCACGTAATCTTGGTTTCATCTCTGCTTAAAGCTTGCACAGAGCAACAGAAGGAATCTACGTGAAAGGAGAATTTGAATTTATAATTTCTGAATTTCTGGGTGTGAATGTATTTGGATTCCCGTCAAGGCAGCTCATTGCTAAATTGTGACTTCGTAGTTGTGGTCTTTTTTTTTTTGTCTCGCGTGGGAAAAAAGTCCAAGGAAATTTAGGGGAAATTAGCTCATTTTCGGAGGCCAAAGGGAGCTGATATAATTGGGACTGTGCCATATAATATGCGAGAATGTTCCTTTTAAGGTGTGCTGCTTCCCGGCTGGGAGGAAGCGATGGAAAAAAAATAGGAAATTGCAAAGGGAGAATTGCTGCCTTTATCCTCCTTCTCGAACCTGATAGTTTCCAGATGTGTGTCGCAAATGCAGCAACTCACATCTGGGCTGACCAGGAGCTCTGGAGACCGGCCATCTTGGCCCAGGCAGTTGTAGGAGTCTTGCACACCCTTCCTTCTCTCCATCTGCCTGTTGGGAATTCGGTAAGGGAAGTCCTCAATTTAACCACTGCAATTGAAACACGGATTTCCATTGCTTAGCACGTGGGTCTCTAGGTTTGAGAGCTTTAAGGCTTGTGGACTTCAACTCCCAGAATGCCTCACTGGGTGAAAATGGCTGTGGAATTTTGGGAGTTGAAGTCCACAAGTCTTCAATTTGTAGACTTCAACTCCCAGAATGCCTCAGCCAGCTGAGATGTTTGTGGGATTCTGGGAGAGTTGAAGTCCGCAAATTTAAGCCAAGAAGCCCATAAGTCTTAAAAGTTGTCAAGTATGGAGACAACAACTGGTTTAACAAGATGGTTGCTAAGTGAATCATGCCTGATTTTTTTTGTTTTTGCCCTGGTTCCTAAGAGAATCCCTGCAGTCATTAAGTGAATCACCACCATGAAGCAAGTCGGGCTTCTCCTGTGGTCAGACGGCAATCACATAAATACATGCTGGTTTGCAAGCACCCAAATTTTGATCATGCAACTGTGCTGCATGATGCTGTGATGGTCATAAGTGTGAGCTGGTCATAAGTGTGAGGACCAGGTGAGAGTGCGAGGACCAGTCATAAGTGTGAGGATAAGTAATAAGTGTGAGGACCTGTCATAAGTGTGAAGATCCATCATAAGTTCGATGACCAGTCATAAGTGAGGACCAGTCATAAGTGCGAGGACAAATCATAATTGTTTGGACCGGGTGTGAGGGTCTGTCATAAGTGTGAGGACCTATCATAAGTGCGGGCATCTGTCATAAGTGTGAAGACCAGTCATAAATTTGAGGACCAGTCATAAATTTGAGGATGTGTCATAAATTAGGATACCTGTCATAAAAGCGAGAACCAGTCATAAATGTGAGGACCAGTCTTAAATGTGAGAACCTATTGTAGGTCCTCACATTTACGTATAGGTCTACCTATACGTAAAAAATTCCACACTCAGTGTAGTTTTATTCACCAACGTGGATCTGTTTCCTGACTCTTTATTCGCTATTTGGAAGTAGGTTAAATTTAAAACCCAAATTTATTCCGCGGCTGTAGTGTGTTTATTCAAGCAGAAACTAGAATTAAAAACTCATTTTTCCCTGCTGGGTAATTTGATATTATCATTATTTATTTTTTAATAATAGCCTGTCATCCAGCTTATAAAGTCACGGCATTTTTAATTGCTAGGAGGATATTCAGAATTATTTCTGCTGGCTGTAGGGAGAGGTTTCTCGGAAAACAATCATATAATTAACAATTTGCTCGTCAGCTCAAAATAACTCAGGCCGTCCTTGATTTACAACGAGAACATAGCCCAAAATTTATGTTGGTAAGTGAGATTTTTCAGGGAGTTCAGTCTCATTTTACAAATTTTCTTGTCACCGGTTGTTCACACATAATGGCTGTTGCCATATCCCTGTGGCCGCGGGATCAAAATTCAGGTGCTTGGCCCCTCGACTCGTATTTATGACGGTCATGGCGTCCCCTTTTGTGACCTTTCGAGCAAAGTCAGTGGGGAAGCCAGATCTGCTTTAACAACCGTGTGGCTGACTTAACGACTGGAGGGATTCACTTAACAGCTGTGGCAAGAGAGGTGGTCGAACGTAGAAGAATTCAATGAGTGTCTCGCTTAGCAACGGAAATGGTCATAAGTCGAGGACTACCTGTATTGCAAGATCTCTGCGGCGACCTTGAGAACAAGGCCTGCATTAACATGCTAGTTTGGTCTTGCTGGACAGTCATTTGTCAGGAATGGTATAGGTTCCTTTGCTTGAGCAGGGGGTTGGACTAGATGACCTCCAAGGTCCCTTCCAACTCAATTATTCTCTAAAGGTCTCCTGTTTGAGCAGGGGGTTGGACTAGAAGACCTCCAAGGTCCCTTCCCACCACTTGATCCTATGCTGTAGAGAAGCTTTGGAGGAGAATCCTGTTTTTAAAGCTTTGGCTAATTGAAATTGAAATATAAAAAATTATTTCCATGCTGTTTTCTTAAATTCCTCCAGGCCCATCATTAACTTCTGGGTGTTTGGAGTACAGGTAGTCCTCGACTTAGGACTGCCATTGAGCCCAACTCTGTCGTTAAGGGAGACATTTGTTATGTGACAGTTGTGCCCCCTTTTACGACATTCCTTGCTCATGTCCTTAAGTGAATCACTGCAGTTTGTAAGTTTGTTGTTAAGTGAATCAGATTTCCCCATTGACTTTGCTGGTCAGAAGGTCGCAAAACCGGGACACAGCAACTGTCATAACTATGAGTCAGTTTGGCAATCCTCCCCATTTTAATCGCGTGAACATGGAGATGCTGGCCATGGTCGTTAAGTGTGAAAAACGGTCCTTTTTCCAAAGCTGTGGTTGCTTCAAATGGTCACTATAAACGAACCATTGTAAGTCGAGGATTATCTGTATTTCATGCCAAGCCGACATGGAGAAACCTTGGCTTGTTTCCAGCAACGATTCGACCATTTAGGCACCCCGGAAAGGAGATTATTTTAAGATCCTTAATAAAAACTTGAATTGGAAGCAAAAAACACCAGGAGGAAAAAAAAAAAAAGGAAATAATTGCGATTTCCCCCCTCTCCGGAGAAGGAACAATGGAGCCTGCAAACAAATTGCAGTTTAAACACGACTTCCCACGGGCTGAATTGCAGCTGTTGAAAAATGAAAAAAAAACCCACCAGATTTTTTTTAAATAACAACAATAAAAATAATCAGATTTGAGCTGATGGTAAACTTGCCCTGGGGTTTCCCCAGTCTGTATTTTGCAGGACAAGATTTTGTTAATTTCCTCTTTTCTTCTTCTTCTTCTCCTCCTTGTTTTTTTTTTTTTTTTTGGTCAAAGTTAACCCTGCTTTGAAATGCTTAAAAAGTAGAATCTATTATCTGGCTATATCTGTGTTTGTGTTTTTGTGTGTGTGTGTGTGTGTGTGGGTGGATTTGTCTGTCTGACTGACTCCCTTTCTCTCTCTCTCTCTCTCTCTCTCCTATCTATCCATCCATCCATCCATCCATCCATCCATCCATCCATCCATCCATCCATCTATTATTTAGTATTTGTCTATCAATCATTTATTTTTTATTTAGTATTTGTATCAATTTCTCTCTCCCTCCTTCCCTCCCTCCCTCTCTACCTACCTACCTAACATCTTTCCCTGAAAATAAGAGCCTGTCTTATATTTTTCTGAACCCTGAAATAAGTGCTTGGCCTTATTGTCATTGGCTCAAAAGCCCAATTGGGCTTATTATCAGGATATGTCTTATTTTAGGGGAAACAGGGTATCTATCTATCTATCTATCTATCTATCTATCTATCTATCTATCTATCTATTTATCTATCAGTCCATCTATCTATCTATCTACAGTATCTACGGTGGATGGATGGAAGTATAGATGTATAGATGTATAGATGTATAGATGTATAGATAGATAGATAGATAGATAGATAGATAGATAGATAGATAGATAACCATGTTTCCCTAAAAATAAGACCCTGTCTTATATTTTTTGAACCCTGAAATAAGCGCTTGACCGTATTGCCATGCGCTCAAAAGCCCAATTGGGCTTATTATCAGGGAATGTCTTATTTTAGGGGAAAACAGGGTATCTATCTATCTATCTATCTATCTATCTATCTATCTATCTATCTATCTACCTACCTACCTACCTACCTACCTACCTACCTACCCTTCCATATCTATCTATCTATCATCCATACCTATCTATTTATGTACCTATCATTCATTCATCCATCTATCTATCTATATCTATCAATCAATCTATTTAACCGTCCATCTACCTATCTGTCTATCTACGGTATCTATGGTGGATCGATGGATGGATAGATAGATAGGTAGATAGATAGATAAGATACCATGTTTCCCTGAAAATAAGAGCCTGTCTTATATTTTTCTGAACCCTGAAATAAGTGCTTGGCCTTATTGTCATTGGCTCAAAAGCCCAATTGGGCTTATTATCAGGATATGTCTTATTTTAGGGGAAACAGGGTATCTGTCTATCTATCTATCTATCTATCTATCTATCTATCTATTTATCTATCAGTCCATCTACCTATCTATCTATCTACAGTATCTACGGTGGATGGATGGATGTATAGATGTATAGATAGATAGATAGATAGATAGATAGATAGATAGATAGATTGATAGATAACCATGTTTCCCTGAAAATAAGACCCTGTCTTATATTTTTTGAACCCTGAAATAAGCGCTTGACCGTATTGCCAGGCGCTCAAAAGCTCAATTGGGCTCATTATCAGGAGATGTCTTATTCTGGGAGAAACAGGGTATCTATCTTTCTATCTATCTATCTATCTATCTATCTATCTATCTATCTATCTACCTACCTACCTACCTACCTACCTACCTACCTACCTACCTACCCTTCCATATCTATCTATCTATCATCCATACCTATCTATTTATGTACCTATCATCCATCCATCCATCTATCTATATCTATCAATCAATCTATTTAACCGTACATCTACCTATCTGTCTATCTACGGTATCTATGGTGGATAGATGGATGGATAGATAGATAGGTAGATAGATAGATAGATAAGATACCATGTTTCCCCGAAAATAAGACCCTGTCTTATATTTTTTTGAACCCTAAAATAAGAGCTTGGCCTTATTGCCATGCGCTCAAAAGCCCAATTGGGCTTATTATCAGGGAATGTCTTATTTTAGGGGAAAACAGGGTATCTATCTATCTATCTATCTATCTATCTATCTATCTATTTATCTATCAGTCCATCTACCTATCTATCTATCTACAGTATCTACGGTGGATGGATGGAAGTATAGATGTATAGATAGATAGATAGATAGATAGATAGATAGATAGATAGATTGATAGATAACCATGTTTCCCTAAAAATAAGACCCTGTCTTATATTTTTTGAACCCTGAAATAAGCGCTTGACCGTATTGCCAGGCGCTCAAAAGCTCAATTGGGCTCATTATCAGGAGATGTCTTATTCTGGGAGAAACAGGGTATCTATCTATCTATCTATCTATCTATCTATCTATCTATCTATCTATCTATCTATCTACCTACCTACCTACCTACCTACCTACCTACCTACCTACCTACCTACCCACCCTTCCATATCTATCTATCTATCATCCATACCTATCTATTTATGTACCTATCATTCATCCATCCATCTATCTATCTATATCTATCAATCAATCTATTTAACCGTCCATCTACCTATCTGTCTATCTACGGTATCTATGGTGGATAGATGGATGGATAGATAGATAGGTAGATAGATAGATAAGATACCATGTTTCCCCGAAAATAAGACCCTGTCTTATATTTTTTTGAACCCTAAAATAAGAGCTTGGCCTTATTGCCATGCGCTCAAAAGCCCGATTAGGCTTATTATCAGGGAATGTCTTATTTTAGGGGAAACAGGGTATCTATCTATCATTTATCTATCTATCTATCATCTATCTATCTATCTATCTATCTATCTATCTATCTATCTATCTATATCTACCATGTTTCCCCGAAAATAAGACCCTGTCTTATATTTTTTGAACCCTGAAATAAGCGCTTGGCCTTATTGCCAGGCGCTCAAAAGCCCGATTAGGCTTATTATCAGGGAATGTCTTATTTTAGGGGAAACAGGGTATCTATCTATCATTTATCTATCTATCTATCATATATCTATCTATCTATCTATATCTACCATGTTTCCCCGAAAATAAGACCCTGTCTTATATTTTTTGAACCCTGAAATAAGCGCTTGGCCTTATTGCCAGGCGCTCAAAAGCCCAATTGGGCTTATTATCAGGGAATGTCTTATTTTAGGGGAAAACAGGGTATCTATCTATCTATCTATCTATCTATCTATCTATCTATCTATCTATCTACCTATCTATCTATTTATCTATCAGTCCATCTACCTATCTATCTATCTACAGTATCTACGGTGGATGGATGGAAGTATAGATGTATAGATAGATAGATAGATAGATAGATAGATAGATAGATAGATAGATTGATAGATAACCATGTTTCCCTAAAAATAAGACCCTGTCTTATATTTTTTGAACCCTGAAATAAGCGCTTGACCGTATTGCCAGGCGCTCAAAAGCTCAATTGGGCACATTATCAGGAGATGTCTTATTCTGGGAGAAACAGGGTATCTATCTATCTATCTATCTATCTATCTATCTATCTATCTATCTATCTATCTACCTACCTACCTACCTACCTACCTACCTACCTACCTACCTACCTACCTACCCTTCCATCTACCTATCTGTCTATCTACGGTATCTATGGTGGATGGATGGATGGATAGATAGATAGGTAGATAGATAGATAAGATACCATGTTTCCCCGAAAATAAGACCCTGTCTTATATTTTTTTGAACCCTAAAATAAGAGCTTGGCCTTATTGCCATGCGCTCAAAAGCCCGATTAGGCTTATTATCAGGGAATGTCTTATTTTAGGGGAAACAGGGTATCTATCTATCATTTATCTATCTATCTATCATCTATCTATCTATCTATCTATATCTACCATGTTTCCCAGAAAATAAGACCCTGTCTTATATTTTTTGAACCCTGAAATAAGCGCTTGGCCTTATTGCCAGGCGCTCAAAAGCCCAATTGGGCTTATTATCAGGGAATGTCTTATTTTAGGGGAAAACAGGGTATCTATCTATCTATCTATCTATCTATCTATCTATCTATCTATCTATCTACCTACCTACCTACCTATCTTTTTTCTTTCTTTCTTTCTGTGTCTATCCATCTATTTCTGTCTGTCTATCTGTTCATCTGTATCTATTTTTTATTTAATATTTGTATCAATCATCTATCTATTCATTTATATTCTATTTAGTATGTGTTTGTATCAATCACCTATATGTATATTTATAGTATTTGTATCAATTGGATGATTTGTATCAATCGTCCGTCCATCCATCCAATCTTCTATTTAGTATCAATCATTTATTTATCCAATCATCCATTCATTATTCTATTCTATTCTATTCTATTCTATTCTATTCTATTCTATTCTATTCTATTCTATTCTATTCTATTCTATTCCATTCCATTCCATTCCATTCCATTCCATTCCATTCCATTCCATTCCATTCCATTCCATTCCATTCCATTCCATTCCATTCCATTCTGTATTTGTATCAGTCATTTATTTCTCTGCCTGTCTACCTTCATCCATCTCTCTCTCTATCTGTATAATCTGATTCTGTCTGTCTTATCTAACCTGTGAGGTCCTTGGTGCTCTACAATTTTGATTCTTTTTTGCAGACATTTCAGAGGTAACATTTTTGGGTCCTGAAACAGTGGAAGGAGGAGATGTTGGACGAGAAGGAGAAGGAGGGCTGTGAAGTCCTTGGTGCTCTCTGAGTTTCATGACTGAACTAGGCATCATCATCAGTGCTAGGAGGGAGGGAGGTTTGCTCTCAATTTACATTCATTAAATTGAGAGCATGCCATCTACCTGCCCTATAAGGTTGACTCCAAATGGGTTACAGGTTTACAAAACGGATGGAAGAATGAATTAAAATACATTAAAATGTATTTTACATTTTAAATTGGGTAAATTGAGGACCCAGTTTGTGGGGGCAATAAGCTGACTTTGTATAAATATACAAAAGGATGAAGGCTATTGCTTAACGCATTGTAAGCCGCCCTGAGTCTCCGGAGAAGGGCGGCATATAAATCAAATTAAAAAAAAAAAAATGTAGATGCGTTTCAACTGTACCAAGATGTTAGAAGTATACAGAAGTTTTAGAAGTACGCCAAAACTGTTTTCCAGTTCGAAGCCTCCTGCAAACGTGGATCTTTTGAGACGAGGCACACACAATCAAAGTAGACACGAGTTTTGACATTCGGCCAACCACCTTTGATGCTCATACGAGGAGACTTTTGCTCTCTCTGCTGTGAGGATCTCTGGAGTAGGTGTTTCCGCTGCTTTTCCAAGCTGCATCAGCATTGGGACGTTATTTGCGTCTTCCTTCGGGAGTTCAGAAGACCTTTGGGGTTTCGTCTCCTTGGTTCTTCTCCTTTCGTGCCGGTTGTTTATGCCTGCTTCTTTCCTTCGGCGTCTCCTTCTGCGTGTTTCTCGAAGAACGTCCATCTCGAGGTCTTTCCTCTGGCAGAGAATTTGCGGCTCAGGGTTGAACTGTGGGGTCCTTGGTACTCTCGGAAATGGGTGTTTTTCTTGCGGAAGTTTCGTGACCGAACTAGGGAACGCCATCAGTCCTAGAAGGAGAGGAGGAGGACTAGGATTGTGGGGTCCTTGGGTGCTCTCTGAGCTTGGTGCTTTCTTGCAAACTTTTCATGACCTGTATTTATTAGGACAGGGTGTAAGTCACTTTTTTCAGTGCCTTTATAACAACCATTCGCTAAACGAATGGTTGTAAGTCAAGGACAACTTTATTACTGTCTGAAACTAAATTTGTTTGTGGAAGGAATGACAGAGAACCCATGGTGAGAGTTAAAACAGGCATCAACCTAGAATCCTTACATAGTCACAAGCGAACTAAGTCTCCTTGTATTCTGGGGAGCCTTATCTCACTCTAGTAGGTGCTTACCATTAGTTGAAAGATTCCCATGCGGGAAGCTTTTAGCAATAAATCAATTTAGTTGAAAGATTCCTGCCTGTAGTCTTTCAGTAATAAATTGGTTTAGCTGAAAGATTCCTGTGCATAGAATTTTAGCAATGAATCAGCAATAAATTTTGCAATAAATTTTAGCAATAAGTTTAGTTGAAATATTCCTGTGCACAGACTTTCAGCAACAAATCAGTTTAATTGAAACTTCACGTGTGCATCTCGTATTTCGTGCCTGATTCCCTACTCTCTCTCTCTCTCTCTCTGTCTGGAGTTTGCATCTTTGATTCTTAATCGTCTGTAAATTTTAAACACTGATTTGAAATGTCGATTGGATTTTTGATCTTCTCCTTCTTTCCTTCTCTTCCTTCTTTTTTTCCAGAGTTTGATCAGAAAGGGCGTGGCAACATGGCGGACATGGAGCAAAACCTCAGCCTGGCCGATGCGTTGACCGAGCCCCCTCCCCAAATCGAAGAGGAAGTGAAGCGGGATTTCATGGCCACCTTGGAAGCCGAGAAGTTTGACGACGTGATCGGAGAAAAAGTGGGCAAGACAGATTATGTTCCTCTCCTCGACGATGACGACGACCCGAAGGCTGGGAACCAGGAGGCGAAAGCCAGACCGCGGGTTGAGAATGTTCCTCGGGAGCGTGAGTGTCCGGACGCGGGCGGGAGTATGGTCGGGCGTCGGGCGGGACGAGGGGGGTCAACGGAACACGAAGTTGGATTACGTCATACGATCACAAATTTGAGTGCCAACATTTCCGTGATTAAGCAAGGCAGTCGTTCCAAGAGCTTTGCCCCGTTTTATGTTAGCATTGTTAAGGGAACTAGGTGGTCGTTAAGCGAATCTAATTTGCGCCCCGTTGACTTTGCTTGTTGGAAGGTTGAGAAAGGGGATCGCGTATGCCACCGTCATAAATCCATGTCAACTGCTTCAGATTTCGATCATGTGACCACAGAGATACGGCAGCGGTTGTAAGTCCGAGAACTGGCCGCAAGTCACTTTTTTTTCCAGTGTTGGTGTAAGTTCGAACACTCGGTAAACAAATGGTTGTAAGTGGAAATGATTCTAGAAGAAGTGACCGGGAGCTCAGGAAGATCCTTCCTTGTTTTCTCGCGTGAATATTTCATGACCCAAGTAGGGAACATCATCATTGCTAGAAGGGAGGAGGAGGAAGAGGAAGAGGAGGAGGAGGAGGAGGCTGTAGGGTCCTTGGCGCTCTCAGAGTTTGGTGGTTCCCTTGTAGACGTTTCATGACCCAGCTAGGGAACAGCATCAGTGCTAGAAAGGAAAAGAGTTTGGAAGGAGGAGGAGGAAGAGGAGGTCTGAGCTTGGGGGTTTTCTTGGAGATATTTCATGACCCAACTCGGTAATGTCATCAGCATCAGAAGAAAGGTGGGTTTGTTCTGTCTTTTATATACAGTCCTATCTAGCACTGATGTTATTACCTAGTTGGGTCATGAAATGTCTGCAAGAAACACCCCCAAGCTCAGAGAGCATCACGAACCTTGCAGTCTTCCTCCACTTCCTCCTCCTCCTCCTCCCCATCCTCCCTCCTCCTCCTCCTCCCCCTGTCAAATCCCTCCTCTCTGCCATCCCTGATGATGTTCCCTATTTGGGTCCTGAGATGTCTGCAAGAAAGCCACAGGCCCCACAGAAATAATGTTTTTGGCCCTAATAATCTGTTTTATCCCCAGCAGCTCCTGCCCTGACCAGGGGTTTCGCTTTGAATTTTTGAACAAGAGGAACCTTAACTCTGACCTTGTAGTATCAGTTGATTGGTTTAAAAAAAATCTTTTTTCCCCTCTTTGTTTTTTATTTCTGGCTTCCTCTGAATCTTCTCCAGACCATGGCAGTCTATCTGATTTGCTCATTGCTTTGCACGGAGACATCCTGCCATTGGCAAATTGCCGGCTTCGGTGATCTCATTGCTTTGAAATCCTTTCTAAATCCTAGAATTTTTTCCTGTTCATTTTGTATGCATCCTTTCCTTCTCCTCCTCCAGGCTTTCTCCAATCAAGAGAAGAAAAATAAATTAAATTCATTTCCACGGGTGCCATTATCCGGCTGGCTCCCATTTCCTCCGGGTTTTCCTTTTTAATAAGCTCTAATCGCACCATAATTTAGCCAAGAAACGGTTGAACGGATATATTTAGTGCTGCTCAGTGAACTGCGACGCTTATAGGAATATTAGAGAGGATAATTTTTTGGGCCATTTTCTGGCAAGCTTTTTCCCAGGGAATGTGGCTTTTTATTTGATATTTTTTATTTTTATAATATCTCGACATCAAACGTGAAGGATAACACGGTTTAAAAAATAGGCCTCAAACCAATTTATCACCTTTCGCTTTTATTGACGTAACTGCGATATAGATCGTCCTCCAATTACAAACACAATGGAACCTAAAATTTCCTTGGCTAAGCGAGACGGTTGTTAAGTGAGTTGGGAGCCATTGCACGATTTTTTTTTTCACCTGCCGTTGTTAAGTGAATTGCTGCAATGGCTCAGTTAGGAGCAGGGTTGTTAAGTAAATCTGGCTTCCTGCTTGATGCATGACCCCGTGCCACTGTGACTGTCATCCCAAGGAACACTAAGGACCCTGCAGTCCTCCTCCTCCTCTACTCCACAAACCCCACTCCCTCCTAGCACTGATGACATTGCCTAGTTGGGTCTCGAAACATCTGCAAGAAAACCACCAAGATCAGAGAGCATCAAGGACTCTACAATCCTCCTCCTCCTCCTCCTCCTCCTCCTCCTCCCTCCTCCTCCTCCCCCTCTTCTTCTCTGCAATGCTCACTCCCTTCTGACACTGATGATGTTACCTAGTAGGGTCATGAAATGTCTGTGAGAAAGCCACCAAGCACAGAGAGCAAAAAGGACCCTACAGTTCTCCTCCTCCTCCTCCTCCTCCTCCCCTCCTCCTCTTCCTCCTCCTCCTCTTCCTCTTCCTCCTCCTCCCTTCCTCCTCCTTCTCTCCCTCCTTCTCCTCCTCTTCCTCCTTCTTCTCTTCCTCCTTCTCCTCCTTCTCTTCCTTCTCCTTCTCTTCCTCCTCCTCCTCTTCCTCCTCCTTCTCCTTCTCTTCCTCCTTCTCTTCCTGCTTCTCCTCCTCCTCCCCTCCTCCTCCTCTTCCTCCTGCTCCTCTTCCTCCTCCTCCTCCTGCTCTCCTCCTCCTCTTCCTCCTCTTCCTCTTTCTCTTCCTTCTCTTCCTCCTCTTCTTCTTCTTCCTCCTCCCCTCCTCCTCCTTCTCGTCCCCTCCTCTTCCTCTTCCTCCTCCTCCCCTCCTCTCCTCCTCCTCTTCCTCCTTCTCCTCCTCCTCTTCGTCCTCCTCCTCTTCTTCCTTCTCCTCCTCTTCCTCCTCCTCCTCCTCCTCTTCCTCCTCCTCTTTTTCTTCCTCCTCCTCCCCTCCTCCTTCTCGTCCCCTCCTCCTCTTCCTCCTCCTCTTCCTCCTTCTCCTCCTCTTCCTCCTCCTTCTCCTCCTTCTCTTCTTCCTCCTTCTCCTCCTTCTCTTCTTCCTCCTCCTTGTCTTCGTCCTCTTCCTCCTCCTTCTCCTCTTCCTCCTCCTTCTCTTCCTCCTTCTCCTCCTCCTCCCCCTCCTCCCTCCTCCTCCTCCTCCTCCTTTCTCCCTCCTCTCTCCACTCCCTCCCCACTCCCTCCTAGCACTGATGATGTTACCTAGTTGGGTCCCGAAATGTCTGCAAGAACACCACCAAGCTCAGAATCCACCAACCACCCTACAGTTCGTTTTTATCGTTTTGTTGGTATTTGGGCTTTGCCCCGCCGCGGAGAAGCTACCCAAAAAGCGCATCTCTTAACACACGTGCCGTTGTGTAACCTTTTCCAACAAAACACATCGCCTGTTGTCGTGTGGATCCAGCATGCGCCCAATCTCTTTTGCAAAAATCTGGCGGTGTTCGAGAGCCTCGGACGGGATTGACTGATATTTCCCGCGTGCCCCTCAAACGTTGGATTTTTGTTCTCTCTCTCTCTCTCTCTCACACACACACACACACACACACACACACACACTGCAAAGAGGATTGAACCGAGTTCGGCCACCTGCCTTCGCGACGCGACTCGCGGCATCTCGGTTTGATAGGTTTGTCCTAATCCTCTTAGTTTCTCCGTTACATAATCCGGAGGGATTTTTTTGAGGGGGGGGAGGCGGTAATTTGTGTCGGATGAACGTTGCATGGCCTCCTTCTCGCCACCCGGGGAGCATCGGAGATTAGAAACCCGGCATCTGGCAGGAGACGCAATGACTTAAATCCTGGTGTTGGAACAGTGACGTGGTGGTGGTTTGCTTGTGGCGGGAGAGGAATGAATACAATTGGAAGCGTAGTTACGGGTGTCTGGCAAATTGGTTTCAACGGAGAAGCACTGATGCTGTTCCCTATTTGGGTCATGAAACGTCTGTAGGAAAAGCATCCAGATCAGAGAGCACCTTCATCTTCCTCCCTCCTCCTCCTCCTTTTCTTTTTCCTCCCTCCTTCCCTTTCCTCTCTTTCCTCCCCCTTCTCTTCTTCTCTTTCTCCCTTCCACTGTGCTCCCTTCCTCTCCTCTCTCCCTCTCCTCTTCTTCCCTCTCCCTCTCCCCCTCCCCCTCCCTCCTGGCACTGATGATGTTCGCTAGTTGGGTCATGAAACGTCTGTAAGAAAAGCACCCAGACCAGAGAGCAACAAGGACCCCACAGTCTTCCTCATTGTCCTCCCCCTCTTCTTCCCTCTCTCCCTCTCCTCCTCTCTTCCTCCTCCCTCTCCTCCTCCTCTTCCTCCTCCTCTTCCTCCCCCTCCCTCCCTCTCCTCATCCTCTTCCTCCTCTTCTTCCTCCTCCTTTCTCCTCCTCTTCCTCCCTCTCCCTCCCTCTCCTCCTCTTCCTCTTCCTCCTCTTCCTCCTCCTCTTCCTCCTCCTTCTATTCTTCCTCCCCCTCCCTCCCTCTCCTCCTCTTCCTCTTCCTCCTCTTCTTCCCCCTCCCTCTCCTCCTCTTCCCCTCCTCCTTTCTCCTCCTCTTCTTTCTCCCCCTCCCTCCCTCTCCTCTTCCTCCTCCTCCTTTCTCTTCCTCCTCTTCCCTCCCTCTCCTCCTCTTCCTCCTCTTCTTCCTCCTCCTTTCTCTTCCTCTTCTTCCTCCCCCTCCCTCTCCTCCTCTTCCTCTTCCTCCTCCTTTCTCCTCCTCCTCTTCCTCCCCCTCCCTCCCTCTCCTTCTCTTCCTCTTCCCCCTCTTCCTCCTCCTCCTCCTCCTCCTCCCTTTCATTGTGCTTCCTTCCTCTCTCCCTCTCCTCCTCCTCTCTCTTCTCCTCCTCCTCCCTTCTGGCACTGATGATGTTTGCTAGTTGGGTCATGAAACGTCTGCAAGAAAACCATCTAGCTCAGAGAGCCCCGAGGACCCTACAATCATGATTATTTGAACATATAGACATAGACATATTGATATACATTCCCCTGCCAACTCCCAGCAGCTCTAGGCAATGCACAAAATGTAAAAAAAAAAAAAAAAACTTTAAACGAAACCCAACATTAAACCAAGATGGCAAAGAGAACTAACCCAGAAGGCAGCAAAGAAGAGAAATCAGATGCTTCAAGTACTTTAAATCCTGAGGGGGCATCGTAAAAGCTCTTGAATTTGTGGTCTCCTCCTCCTGCAGATCTTCCTCTGGGGTTGACTTATGGGAATTATTACCATCATCGTATCCTTTAACAGCTATTCGTTTAGCGACCGTTTGCATTTTGCAACCCCACTGCAAAAAGCGACCGATGACCCTTTTATTACACGACCGTGGCAGCGCCCCTGTGGTCAAAATTCGGTTGCTCGGCAACGGACTCTTATTTATGACGGTGGCAGCGTCTCGTGATCCTTTTTTGTGACCTCCCGACGAGCCAGCTCAGCGGGGAAGTCAGGTTCACTTAACAACCGTGTCATCAACTTAACCATTGCCCTGATTCGTTTAACCATGTAGAGCTCACTTAACAACTGTCTCGCTTAGCAACGGCAAGTTGGGGTCGTAAATCGAAGACTAAGTGTAAAGATGGATCCTAAATCTCCTTCAGAAGGAGATTCAGAAAGATTTGGAAATGTAGATTTAGACAGATGATTGATGGCAACATCTGGAGGAGAAACTTGGCTGTTGTGCCATCTGAGCAGAAGCTCCAACCTTGAGCTGGTCAAGGTCTTTGGGGCAGAAAATTGGGGTCCCCCAGGTCCTAAGTGCCCCCCAACTGATGTAGACATCTCTCTTCTAGGTCCCACTGCAACTGGACCAGCTGCCGTGGTTGAGAACGGGGATCATGGCCTGGAGGCGAGCCGACAAGGTAAGACGTTGGGTTGACGTTCTCCATACGCTCCAGAGCTGCTTCCTCATTTGCATGTCGCTGCTGACACATCTGTGACGTGTTGTATGTGTGAAGGTAGACTACCTGGGAAGCACGAAGTCTTTCCTCCGGTCCCTTGTCTGCCGGCCTCAATAATTTAGATTTTTTGATGGATCGGGCTTTGGTGGGAACTCATGTTTGATGTCCTTCAAGGTTGGTGGCTCTGGGCGGGGTCAACGTTGTCAATTTTGGACGTTGTGTGACAATGTTGTGAGGTTTAGTCCAGCAGAGCGTTTCTCAAACAATGACAAGGTGTGTGGACTTCAATTCCCAGAATTCTCTTAACAATTGTAGACTTCAAGGCTGAGAATCCCTCAGGATCGCCTGCTTTGAGGAAGAAGTCAGGAAGGCAAGGATTCTGGAATGGAGTTTCTCAACCGTGGTCACTTTAAGAGGTGTGGACTTCAACTCCCAGCATACAGGGTGGTGCATTCTGGGAATTGAAGTCCACTCAATGACAGCTAGGAAATTCTGGGAGTTGAAGTCCACATCAGTTAAAATGGCCGCCTTGAGAAGATGCTTGACTTCCTCACATTCCCTTCACCCCACAAAACTCTTCTCCGCTCAAATGTTTTATTATATATAGTTGCTTTCTCAAATAATTTTATGACGTTTTACCGATAAAAACAACAATATTAAGTTACAAGCAGTAGAAAGGTTAGAGAGTGTAAGGATAAAACTCTGAAAAATACAAATACAGATATAGTCCTCAACTTACAATCGCAGTCAAGCCCAAAATCTCTGTTGTTAAATGAATGAGTTCTCCCCTTTTGCGACATTCCCGACAAGCAGAAAGCCAGATCCGCTTAACAACCATGCTACTAACATTACCGCCGCAGCGATTCACTTAACGACGGTGGCCAGAAAGGTTATACAATTTGGCAAAGCTCCCTGAACAAACGTCTCCCTTAGCGACATAAATGTGAGGCTCTGTTGTGGTCGTAAGTCCGAGGACCACCTGCATACACAACTTCCAACTTCTTCCAAAGATAGAACGAATGCTTCCTTTCGACGCCGAGTTGAAAATCGGGATAAAATGTCCAATTTTCCCTCTGGAAAATCAACGGAAAAAAAAAATTCTCGAATTTTTCCTCAATTCTGTTGAACTTTTATTTTGATTTATTTTTCATTGGATTTTATCCTGTTGAGTTTTTATTTTTTTTTCTCCGTCTCCAGTCAAAGTCAACATTTTGACTGACGGAGTTGAGGATGGGGATGATTTCAAAAGGAGGAAAAGAAATAATTCTTTTTTCCCCCCCTTCCGTTCTGAAATCGTCCCCATCCTCAACTTCGTGAATCTAAATGTTCACTTGGCAAGAGCCGGATAAAAATAAAAATAAAAATAAAAATTCAATGTCTTTGGAGATTCTCTAGTCTATCCAGGTTGTTCGAAAAGTACTTTTTTTCAAGAGGCAACTGGACTTTCTGTTTTTTTTCTTTGAAGGCATTTCGCTTCTCATCCCAGAAGCTTCTTCAGTTCTGACTGAATGGTGGGAAATGGATCAGTCAGAGCTGAAGAAGCTTCTTGGATGAGAAGCGAAATGTCTTCAAAGAAAAACCAGAAAGTCCAGTTGCCTCTTGGAAAAAGGCACCTTTGGGGTAAAAATCCAGTATTTTTCGGAGGCTTTCTGTGATCTCCTGCGATGCCGCGTTTTTTTTCCCCCCTTCAATCTTCCGGAGTGAAAGCTGGTTTCTAGCTGACCCATTTATGGACAGCTTATTTAAAAATAGCGACGGCTTATGTTCTTCCTTCCGTTTTGGGAAGGATTTTCTTCTTAAGGACCGATTTTCTGCCGAGAATTAGCGAATGCTGCTCTCTCTTGTAAGGCGACAAGAGATTTTTACCTCATGGACCATAAACCGGCTTTCAGAGAAAGCTGCTCCTAGTCAGATCGCCAACCCCCCCCCCTGTTTTTTTGATGCTTACAGCAAGTCCTCAACTTACGACGGCGGTTGAGCCCACAATTTGTGTTGTTCAGCGAGACGGTGGTTAAGTGAGAAGGAAGATACACCTCAGTACAGAAAGCCCTCAAGTTATGACAACAATGGAGCCCCAAATTTATGTCACTAAGAAAAACGTTCGTCAACCCATTTTACGGATTTTCTCGCTGCGGTTCTTAAGTGAATTGCTGCGTTTTTGAAGTCAGTCAAACGGTCGTTAAGTGAATCCGGCTTCCCTGTGGACTTGTCAGAAGGTCGCAAAAAGGGATCACGTTTCCACGGGTCACTGCGACCGTCTTAAATACGAGCTGATGGCCAAACATTTTGAGGACATGACCATGGGGATGCTGCAACGGTCGTTAAGTGTGAAAAAGGGTCATAGGTCGCTTTTTCCAGTGCCGTTGTAACTTAAAACGGTCACTAAATGAAATGTCGTAAGTCAAGGACTTCCTGTATTTCTGGTACAGAGAGTTTGAGGTGTTAGATTTGTTAGGTGTTATGGGGCGTGTGTTGGACTGCAACTGGTGTGCGTTCATGGGTACTCACAATTCGTAATTAGAGGAATACAGGTTTGGAAGAGACCATCCCGTTGCTCAAGCAGGAGACCCTCAAAGCATCATAGAAATGCAGAGTTGGAAGGGACCTTGGAGGTCTTCTAGTCCAGCCCCCAGCTTGATCATAAACCCTTAACAGAACCATGGAGTAATGGAAAGGACCTTGGAAGTCTTCTAGTCCAACCTCCTTCTTAAGCAGGTAACCCTTAAAAGAAATACATACTTGGAAGGGACCTTGGAGGTCTTCTAATCCAATCCTCTGCTGTATCAACGTAGATGATTTCTCCTTGAAGAAGATAGTTTTGAGATGGGGAGTCATCTTCCTGAAGAAAATTAAGGTTTTATGGAGTCTTCTGCCATCTAAGGATGTGTTTGTAGATGTATTTTTCTGTGCCAACCTTCTTCCAGCTGGTGGTCACAGCTGGTGGCTGTGGACTTCAAGCCTTACCAACTGGGCAAAGAAGCAGATTGTGGTTCTTCTAACCAGCATTGTGAGATGTGGCCTGTACTGTTTAGAATTTGGGCTTCATAGCCCCCCCACCCCACCCTGTTCTTGACTCTACTGGTCTGAAGTGGTTGAGACAACAAGATCCTGTTTTAAGTAGGAATCACTCTTGGTTCCTCAAAAACCTTATTGTTGTCTCCTCCAACGTTTTGAGGACTTTATCCTGGTCTTGAGCTTACATTTTTCCGCGAATGATTTCTGACCAGGCACCATTTTGTGAGTTGGAGTAAGATAATGGAGGCCCTGCTAAGCCTGGGAGGTTTTCGTGTGTGTTGGCCATGGGCATCAAGAGAGGAGAAATAAGATTGGTGGACATGGGGTATGTTGGGGCAGATGATTGCCAAGGTCCCAAGTATGGTTAGAGAGATAAAGGATGAGACTCAAAGAGGAGGTGTTTCTGAGAAGTAGAAGTGGTCCAGTTGCAGAAGAACATCTGGAGAATCTGGTTTAGTTGAGAATTAGGTTGTCCCAACGTACTTCAACTGACTGAAGAAAGATGGGATGGGCTTCCTTGTATCATTCAAGAGGTCCCAGGTTCCTTATTCCAAGACCAGCAAAATAGGGACATCCGATTCTACTGAAGTCATCACCCAAGTCACCATCATCATCTTCTTTTAACAACCCCATAATCCCTTGCGGGGTGGAGTCTGGGTAACTGAATGGAGCTAGCAGAGTGTTTTAATGGCCGGATGCCCTTCCCTGTCGCCAATGAGGAGTTTTGTTCAACCGATATATTCTCAGTGTGTCCAGAGAGAGAAATACCTGCCTCTATCTAGGATCGAACTCACAGCCTCCTGATTGTGAGGCGAGAGCTCCACCTCTGGGCCACCGCACCACTCCGAGGTCATCCCCCAAGTGATGAAGAAAAAGGGACACCTGACCCAACTTGGGTCATTCCTTAGTTTATTGATCTCCCCAAATTCAAGTCAACTGGTTCAAAGCAGAGCGACAACTTTGTGATTGAGGTTTTTTTTTCTTTGTGTGTTAGAAAAATACAGACTGAGAGTTGCAACTAAGCTTAGAGAGATATGGAAGGGAGGGAAGGGGTTCCTCAAAGTCCAGCTCACTTCTTGGGAAGAAGAAGCACGTCGGCTCAAGTGGTTGGAACACCAGACACGAGATTTGGAAGTCCACGTTCGAGACCTGAGATCTGCCATTCGGGAGAGTTGAGTTCCCATCCTTAGCTTGAGCTCACCCTTTCAACCCTGAAACGCTTCGGTACTTCTAACACAAGTGGGGGGAAAAAATTAAGGTTCTTTGGAGGGTACAAAACAGGGACAGAGTTTGAAGACTTCTTGGCCGGTCGTTCCCAGGACGTTTTAGAAAATTGATGGCAGGGTTGAGTTCCCATCCTTAGCTCCAGCTCCTGCTGGGGAAAAGAAAGGAGCCACCAGCTAACCCTTCCAATCCTGAAACGCTTGGGGTTTTTTAAAATGGGTGAAAAACAAAACGAAAATTA
Source organism: Pantherophis guttatus (assembly GCF_059756535.1). Taxonomy (NCBI): domain Eukaryota; kingdom Metazoa; phylum Chordata; class Lepidosauria; order Squamata; family Colubridae; genus Pantherophis; species Pantherophis guttatus. Next base: position 157,452,068 of record NC_142066.1, on the reverse strand, counting down.
AAGATTCTTTGGAGGGTATAAAATGGGGGCAGAGTTTGAAGGCCGGTCTTCACCTTTCAGGACATTTTAGAGCATTGATAGTTGAGGAAGAATCTTCTATCTTCTCATTTGCCTTCTGGGTCCTGGAGTTGTGATGTGTGTTTCATGTTTGTCTTTGTGTGTAGTGTCGGGAGGTTGGCCTGGGCCATTGCTGCTGCTTTGGGATTGTCTGGCGGGGACATCTGGGAAATTTTCCTGGGGTAGACATGAGTTCTACATCTGCTTGCTTGGAACCCACAAGGTCCTACAAGTGTTTGACTCCCAGCGTCATAGATTCCTGGTTTATGGATCTGATGGACACAGCTTAAGCTCCAGTGATCTTCCGATCATTGAGCTGCTCAAAGTGCTGTTGTCAAATTCACAACTCTGTTCACTATCTTTGCACTTTGGGAGGGTCAAGGGTGAGATCAGGTAAGCCACCATCAACCAGGACTCTTCTCAGAACAGACGTGGTGGAAGCCATGGGCCGCTCACAAAATCTAATAACACTTGTGAGTTGGAAAATAGAATACTGTACTTTCCATCCTAGACTAACGTTGCTTCTCTTTCAATGTCCGTATTAATTCAGTAACCACAAAATCCAAGATATTCAGAGCTTTGCTTCCATCCCTCCCTCTCCCAACAGTCTTCAAAAATATTGGAAATTGACTACAGAAATCCCAGCATGTTGGAAATTGACTAGACTTACCCCAGCTGGGTTGTTGGGAATTGACTACCCAAATCCAAGCATATTGGGATTGAGTACATTAATGTTAATCCCCGCTGGTTTGATGGAAATTGACTACACAGATCCAAGTCAGTTAGTGGGAATTGACTACATGAATCCCAGCCAATTTCTTGGGAATTGACTAGACTAATCCCAGCCAATTTGTTGGGAATTGACTGCACAAACCCCAACCAATTTGTTGGGAGTTGATTAGACTAATCCCAGCATATTGGAAATTGACTAGACTAATTCCAGTCACTTTGTTGGGAATTGAGTACACTAATCTCAGCCAATTCATTGGGAATTGACTAGACTAATCCCAGCATGTTCGAAATTGACTAGACTAATCCCAGCCAGTTCGTTGGGAATTGACTACAGGAATCGCAGAACATTTGTTGGAAATTGACTAGACTAATTCCAGTCAGTTTTTACAAAACAGATGAGCCAAAGTATAAGATTATCCCCCCCCCCCCCCCCAATCTTCTCCAGTTGGGGAAGGTGGCTCAGATCTGACTGCTTCACCCAGCCCATGGGTGGTCTGAGGAAAGCGTACTGCTCTCCACGTTTTGCACGTTCTCTGCAATTGACTTGCCGTTTCCCTTTCGGGCAATGTCTGTCTTAGGGAAGCCCCTTCCTCTTTGCTACTCTCTTTTGCTGGGCTGACGCTTGCTTGCGATCGTCCATGCTATTGCCTCCCATGTTCATGTTTACTAATGACTTAATGCTTTTATGTTCTCTCCCTGTCTCCTGTTGCCTTCCCCCTCTTCTTCCTCTCTTCCTCTCTTCCTTTCTCGCTTCCTTCCTATAGAAATCTAGACTCCCCCCTCCTCCTCAGGGGGGGCTGCTCTCCATGGGAGACCACCCGTGCTTTGCTTCCCGTCACTGCACTTAAAAGCCACCTGTCCTCTGACCTTTAAAGAGCTCTTCCTTTACCTGCCTGGACGTTGTGGGGAATGAAGAACGAAGAGGGTAGATCTGCGGTGGGCCACCTCCTCCTCCTTTGTCCTCCTCTTCCCCCTCCTCCTCCCTCCATGCTCCTCCTCTTCCTTCTTTCCTTCCCGTCTTCCTCCTCTCTCATTTCTCCTTCTCCTCTTCCTCATTCTGCTCCTCTTCCTCCTTCTCATTTCTCCTCCATGCTCTTCCCTCTCCTCCTTCTTTCCTTCTCCTCTTCCTCCTCAGCCTCTTCCTTCCTTCCTCCTCTCATTTCTCCTCTTCCTCTTTCTCTTCCTCTTCCCTTCCACTCTCCCTCCTTCTCCTTTTGCCTTCCTTCCCTCTATCTCCTTCCTTCTTCCCTCCCTCCCTTTCTGTCACCTCCCTCCCTCCACCCTCCTTCCTTCTTCCCTCCCTGTTCCTTTCTTCCTCCCTCCCTATTCCTTTTTCTCCTTCCTTCCTTCCCTCCCTCCCTCCGCAGTGCTTGTTGAGACTTTCTTTCGCCTAACCGATAATTCTCCCTGCCGGATATCCGAGCTGCACATTTGCTTTTCTGGTTCCCCCCTTTTTCTGATCCCCTTTTTAATTTCCTCCATGCCTTTTGGTTCTCTCTCTCTTCCAAGACCATCCCTCTTTCCCTTCCTTTTCTCCTTTGCCTCGTCTCCCCCCCCCCCCCCATCCCCAAACTCACAGGGACTCGGTTGTCAGCCTCATCTCCTCTCCGGCTTTCTCACGTTCAGGAGATGGATTTTAGGGTCCCCCTTTTAAATAGCAAAGGAAGCCTGAGCAATCTCAGTTTTCTCTAACTTAGATTTCGAAAAAGTAGGCCATCCAAACACAGCTTTCCCTGGAGAAACAATCTACCTTCTGTTTTTAGCCAACCTTTCCCTGGTCACCTTGGACCTAGATGTCCTCTCTGTGTCAAAGCCGAAACCTTCGTGCAATTTTAATGCAGCTTGAAGGCCCTTCCTCGTTCTGGGATGTCTGTGCTCCTGTTTTTTTCTTTTTTTTGTGTTGTTTGTTGTTGCAAATTCTTCTTTGTGGCTTGTCACAAGCAAATCAAGCTTGGGTGCGACAGATCGGATGGGCTGAGCAAGGAAGGGAAGCCGACAATCCGACCTTTTCGGAGTCGCTTCCCGAAATGACGATCTGACAAGACGATCTGATAGGAACTTTGATCCCCGAGGTTTTTAAGCTTGTCGTTTGCAATTTGTCTGGCTGTCCGCTCTCCGCCCAGAAATAGCCCGAACAACCATCTCTTTCCGAGTCCTAAATTTGGAATTCTCAGCCTCTCCATCAATTGAGGCCGTTCTTTTTAAAAATATATGATTTCAAAATAATAATAATTTTTATATATATATAAAAAACCCAGTTTTTACCGATTTCTTTCACTGGCTCGTAAAGGGATGGTTCGAGTCCCCGCATGTGGTTTGAGTTCCGTGACGAAGGTCGGAGCTCACTCAAATCCAGAATGGCTGAAGATGGGGAATGTGTCAGCATTTGCTGATGATGCTTGTGGGGTCAGTAGTTCCTGCAAATGGCGCGGACACACACACACACACACACACACACACACACACACACACACTAGGATGAATTATGCAGGGAAAGGCTCGCTGTTTCTGCAGAGATGCATTTTCCATTAAGGTTCATATTTCTCACGGAGACAGAGAGAACCGGTGAGAGAGCGAATGTTCGGCGCTGCTATTAAAAGGAACGAGGTCCTTTTGCCTTAAGGCATCCGTCTTGGTTGAAACACAATTTAAATTTAGACCAGATTTCCAGCAAAATGCAATTTTAAATTTAGACACCCCCCCCCCCAAATCTAGCATCAGGGAGGCTGGATTGAGCTGCCAAAGTTATCCTTCAGCTTTGGAAGGAGTTGGAGAACTGCTTCCTGGTAGCTTCTCCATTATGGGTGGCCCGGAACATTTGAGGTAGGACAATAGTGGAGAACCAGACCAGAAGCTTTTGAGGTGGGATATTTGTGGAAAATCAGACCTGGAAGTTTTTGAGGTAGGACATTGTTGGAGACAGCCAGGCCACCTGAAGAGGGGATCTCCCTTTGGTCTTCTCTTTCAGTTGATAAGGCCATGGGATTGAATGCTCACGTCTTCTGGGTGGCCCTTATTTAAAGGATGGTCTTCTCCTCTTTCATCGGGTAGGGGCACTTAGATGAATGTAGACCAGGGATGTCAAACTCAATTTCATTGAGGGCCGCATCAGGGCTGTGGTTGACCTTGCCGGGGGAGTGGGAGGACTGGGTGGGTGTGGCCAGTTGGGTGGGCATGGCCAACTTTGATGCCACTCCCCAAACTGCTGGCATCTTTCCTCTTCGCATTGGGTAGACTGGGCCAAAGTTATGTTGGCCTGATCTTCCTTCTTCACATTGGGTAGACCAGGACAGCCTCGCGGGCCGGATCCAACCACATCATGGGCCTTGAGTTTGACATCTGTGATGTCAACCTTGTAGAGCCCAACGTCCCAGCTGCATTCACAAGCATCCTGAAGGTTGATTTCCACTTGAACGTTGAGGGTGGATATGGTCTTCTTCCCAGGTTAAGACTTTGGACCTGCTAATGGAGAAGCTACCTAGGAGTTTCCCCAAGCCCAATATATCTTGGGTCCTGCTCTGATCCCATCACAAAGCAGCCTTCATCCGAACACACACCATTTTTTTGAACCAAAAATTTCCCCCTAGAGTAGGGTGTCACCTTCATTTTTCATCCTCGTTTATTAATTTAAAGAATAATTAATGTGTTAGACCTGAGGGTCCTAGCTAGTTTCACTTAGCCATGCTGTCCTCGGAGTTGGAAGTCCTATTATTTCTTCTATCTCGTTGTAAAATAAGACGGGTTTTCCTTAATTATCAGAGGCTAACGTATCTCTTGAAGTTCTACACACCGTCATATAATACAGCAGTCTTCTTCAACCACTTGAAGATGGATGGACTTCCAGCTCCCAGAATTCTTGGCTGGTTGGGGAACCACCCAAGGTTGAGGAACACTAACAGAACCAATTTGATGGTGGACTCCTCGTTGGTGAGTCCATACATAGTGAGATGGGTGATGATCGAGTTGTAGATGAGCTAGTGGAACTTTTGGGTTCCTGAGGACCCCCAAACACCACCGCTGCAAACAAGGAAGCCATGGTCTTTACAGGTGCTGGATGGGTAGCTTACTTAGTGTGTGCTGGAGAAACATAGGGTCAAGGATTCAAAAGTTGGATTTTGGATTCCTGTTCTGGATGAAGAGTTAGCCTTTCCACCATTGGTCGGTTGCAGGCAACAGTTGAGGATTCTAGGTGTGCCCAACTCAAAGGCTTTGAAGGATATTAGATTAGTGAAGGAACGTTGGCTTCCAAGGTAGATTGTGACCAGCGAGAAGTTAGGAAGATAATGTGGCTTTCGAAAATACAGTTGGGCCCAAAATACATGTGCTAGGATTTGTAGGTGAGACTTCATATCAAAGAAGACTTGGGCAAGGATCGTGCATGATCTTGGTGAGACCTTCTCATGAACTTCAGAACTGCTCCTCAAGAAGGCTTCCTTGAAGCAGTTCTTCCTTGGAAAGTCAAGGTCTCTCCCTTAGCTCTCTACTTCCTGGAGCAGAAGACAATTGATCACCTTAATTGATCATCTCCACAAAATAATCTCTGACTCCAACTCTTCGTGGTCTCCCAAACCAGCGAAGGTCTCAGATATGGATTCTTACCCCACATCTTGGCTTCTTAAAATCAGTGGTGGGTTTTCCCTCCCACCTAATAGTCGGGAATCCCAGCATTCAGCCCCACCAACTCGGCCCCATCATGGCTAACTAAGAATCTTGGCTAATTGTCCCCAGGAAGACAGTTTTGAGATGATTGTGTGAGACAAACCAAACCATATTCTTTCTTTTTCAATCTTTCCATCTCATTATCTCGTATTTCCTTTTTTTTTTGTTCTTTTTTTTTCAATTTAACATTCGATTTTCCCTGCTTAATAGTTTGAGTTTCTCCTCTTTGTTGCTTTTATTCTTTTTAAGTTTGTGGGGGGGAATGCTTGCTTAAAATGATTGTCTGAGCTCAAAATGCTATAATTCTCGTCTTCCTTGTCGCAGGGTAAAACTGTTAGAAAATTCTGTTTTTCTGCCATAAATTTAGAAGTTGCCTTTTGCAAATGCTTTAATCCATGTGTCGGAGCAGCCTTCTAAAATCACTGTGTCTTTATCCCAAAGGAATGTTTTTCAAACATGGCCCTTTTAAGAATGAGTGGACTTCAACTCCCAGAATTCCTTAGCTAGCCAGGCATGGCTGACTGGAGAATTCTGGGAGTTGAAGTCCACCCATCTTAAAGGGACCATGCTTGATTTATTCAACTGCTTTATTCCGTCATTGCAATAATTAATTGTAAAAATAATCTCTTTTAACAATTGCCTCTGTTTACTCCTGCGCTTTGTATGTCAGCCTTTTTGCTAAATAAACCACTAATAAAATCTGTCTGCTAACCTCGGGTGGAAATTTTTTTTATTAAACCACAATTTAACCAACATCTGCAAAGCTGAATAACAACTGTTGCAGTTGTTTGTTTTTTTTCGGGCACAAGAGCAATTTTTCATTACTGGCAGATGGAGAAAGAAGATCAGAAACCTGACAATTGATTTTTTTTCCTTGAGTTGAGAAAATATATATGTACAGAGAGATAGATATATATACTGCTCAAAAAACTAAAGGGAAGAAAGCAGAAGACATCCGAGATCTGAATGAATGAAATAGCCTTATTAAATACTTTGTTCTTTACCTACAGTAGTTTATACACTGCTCAAACAACTAAAGGGAACACAAAACTACTGTAGGTAAAGAACAAAGTATTTAATAAGGCTATTTCATTCATTCAGATCTCGGATGTCTTCTGCTTGTCTTCCCTTTATTTTTTTGAGCAGTGTATATAGATAGATAGATAGATAGATAGATAGATAGATAGATAGATAGATAGATAGATAGATAGATCTCTCTCATATATACATATATATGTTTATTGCTGCCTGAAAATCGCTTACGGACCTTGTTCTAGAAAATGAAAAAAAAAGAAAAAAGTTATGATTGATGGCTTTGAGGATTAGACAGGATTAGGAAGAAGGGAGTGATGATGTAATTGTAGAAAATGAGGCAAATTCATAATTTTAACTGATGTAAAGATTTGAAATGAGTTCTTGGTAACTTTTTTCTTTCGGTTCTATTTTTTTTTAAAAAAAAACTTTGTTTCCTCTCTCTCTCTCTCTCTCTCTCTCTCTCTCTCTCTCTCTCTCTCTCTCTCTCTCTCTCTCTCTGATTCTTCCCTTCCCCTTTTCTTTTCTTTTCTTTTTATATTCCATTTCTGCAGCTTAGTCTTTCCCTTTGATTTCTCTTGTTTCTTTTCTTTTTTATTTTCTTTCCTTTCTAGCACTTTGAGAAGAGAAATCTTTGGTTTCCCTTCCTTCCTTCCTTCCTTCTTTCCTTCCTTCCTTCCTTCCTTCCTTCCTTTCCTATTTTATATCTCCTTCCCCCCCCTTCTTGCATTTTTAGCTTTAGATTTCTTTCTTTTCCTTCTTTCTTACTGTTTCTCACTTTGCATCAGTTTATCTACTTTAGAATTTTCACACATAAAAAAGAAAAGATCATTGAAATAACTAGAAGAGGCTTTCTGCCAGGGAGGTAATTAAACTAGAAATCTCCAACGAAACACAGTGAATGGAAAAAACATCTGTAAAGGAAATATTCTTAAACCAGTGACTTTTTCAAACTCAGTCTGGACCCCAACTCCCAGAATTCTCAGCCAGCATGCTTTAAGAGGGGAGGACTGCTTAAGGCGGAGCTAGAATTCTCCATCTTCCGATGATTGGCCAATAGTCGCCGAGTCCTCACACTTATGACCTGTCCTCAAACCTACGACCATTCCACTATTCCCCCACGGTTGTGTAATCAAAATTAGGGAGCTCAGCAACCCGACACGTTTTTACGACAGTCGCAACATTCTGGGGCCACATGATCGTCCCTGAGAAACATAATCCATCAGAGAATTCACTTAATGACCACATGATTCACTTAACGACCTCAGTGATTTTCTTTACAACTAGGGGGAAAAAAATAGTTCAGCTGGGTATGACTCACTCCACAACCGTCTTCCTTCCCGTAGCTGTGGAAATTTGGGTGGCCATTGTCATCGTAAATCGAGGACTTCCTGTTAGCCAAGTTGGAACCGTCCAGTTTCTTTCTTTCTTTTATTACTTCATTAAATTTATTGGCCACCCATCTTACCACAGTTACAGTAAGATCACAGTTAACAACGACACTGAAAGAAGTGATGAGTCCTCGCTCTTACGACCGCCGCAGCCTTTTCCACAATCACCTGTATCAAAAGTTAGGTATCTACGAGGGTGATTCTCCTTCGCTGATCATCCCAGCTGGCTTCCAACAAGCCAAGTCAATGCGGAGGGGGGACCAATTCACGTCCATGCATTTCTCTTAATGACCACTGTGATTCACTTAGCGACTGTGGCAAAATGAGTCGGAAACCTCCTCTAACTTGCTTAGCAGGGGAAATCGCGGCCGTAAATCAAGGATTACCTGTTATCCTAAGAAGTTATAGCCCAAGGTGGGTGTCTTTGCTGAGAAACCAAGATTGTTGGCTTGTTTCAGGCCTGTGCAATCCAGAGACACCAGGGTTTAATTGAGGGTTGGGATATCGATCGGGATCAAAAGCCAGAAAGCCCTTGGGTTTCCGTCAATGAAAGTCAACCCTGCTTGACGGACGGATCAATCAACTGTCAGTCAAAAGAGGGTCGAGAATATCGATCTGACTACATCAAAAAGAAAATACAATTATTCCCCTCAGGATTTGATTTTTCCTGCGAACTGTAAGTTGGGTTGAATAAAGGACTCTATTACCCATGATGCACTGATCTTCTGCTAGGATGTAGAGAAGACTTGTGGTGGGATTCGTAGTTATGCAGGCAGGCCTCAGCTTACGACGGTCCGTTTAGTGAACATTCAAAGTGACCTCAAAAAAAAAAAAATGACTTCGGCCGTGATTCACAATTATGACCGTTGTAGCATCCCCATGTGATCAAAACTCAAGAGGTTTGGCAACTGATTCGTATTTACGATGGTCACAGTATCCCGGGGTGACGTGATCCCCCTTAGGGACCTCCTGACAAGCGACTGACTCCGAGTTATGACGGTCGCAGCGTCCCAGGGTCACGGGATCCCCTTTAGCGACCTTCTGTTGAGCAAAGTCCACGGAGAAGCCGGATTCACTTAACAACTGAGTGACTGACTGAGCAACGGCAGGGATTCACTTAACAACTGAGGTAAGGAAGGTTGTAAAATGGGGCAAAATTCACTTAACGACATAAATGTTGGCCTCCATTGTGATTGTAAATCGAGGACTATCTGTATTGTGGTTTCATTTCTAAATACAGTCCATCCTCGACTTACAACTGTAATGGAAGCCGAAATTTCTGACAGTCATTAAGTAAGTTTTGCCTCATTTCACAATGTTTCAGGCCACAGTTGTTAAGGGGATCACTGCGGTAGTTAAGTTAGTCACACCGTCATTAAGTGAATCTGGATTCTTCCTTGTCAGAAGGTCACAAAAGGGGATCACATGACCTCAGGATGCTGTGACGGTCATGATTAGGAGTCAGTTGCCGAACGTCTGAATTTTGATAATGGCACCATGGGGAGGCCGCGACAGTCGTAAGTGTGAAACATGGCTGAAAGTCACTTTTTTCAGTGCTGTCACAATGACGGTCACTAAACAGATTGTTGTAAGTCGAGGACTGTCTGTAGAAGTATGGATCCCACCACAAGTCTTCTGTACAACCTGGCGGAAGAGGAACATGGGTAATAGAGTCCTTTAATACCGATGCAACGTTTCACACATAACGATGGTGGCACCAGCCTCAATGATCATGTGATCCAAATTCCCGTTCTTGGCAACTGACTCATATTTATGACGGTAGCGGCATCCCTGGATCACATGATCCCCTTTTGCGACCTTCTGACAAGCAGGAAGCCAGATTCACTTAACAACGGGGCGACTAACTTAACGACTGCAGTGATTCACTTAACAACTATGGCAGGAAGAAGGTTGCAAAATTACATTTGGTATACGGTTGTTTCCGCCTTTGGATAAGGAGTCCTCAGTTTAGTGACTATTCGAAGTTACGACTTCTCAGAACAAGTGAGTTTCACACTTAGGACCATTGCAGTGTCCCCTTGATCAGGTGATCAAAATTCAGATGCTTGGCAACTGGTTCCTATTTATGACAGTCACGGTGTCTCGTGATCTCCTTTTGTTCTGCCCCAGCTACGGACCCCAAAGAACGCAGCACACACAAAGTCTGTTCAAACCTTAGTTTACTGAATAAATCAGTCTTTTACAACAACGGCTGTTAATTAACTGCATTAACAGCCTCCAAGAATTCAAAGAATAATAACTGAAAGCTTACTGTGGTTGGCAGAATGCCCAGAAGCAATTTGCAGGAAGCTGATAAGATAAGCAAGACAAGACACGAAGGAGAGTGAACTAAAGTTGTTCCCTACAGCTTGCTGCAATCGGCATTCCTCCTTAAATAGGCTAAGGGAGTGGCCAATTAGCCCCAAGCCTTACTCTCAAGGAGACCTCCTCCTGAGGAGCCACTCCTGCCTTTTGGCAGCTCTGCGCGCCCGTGCATCGAGAAGAGGCTCCTCCTCTTCGTCCTCTTCACTTATGGGAGCTTCTGGAGGTTCTGAAGGCCCTGGCTGAATCCCTGCCTCTGGCACCACATCTTCTCCAGCCTCCTCACTGTCTGACTCGAGTGCCAGCTGCACAGGTTGCTGGCGCAGCACCACACCAGCCTCCTCGCTGTTGGAATCAGCTACTAGCTGCACAGGCCGCGTACGGGCCATAACACTTTTGCAACCTTCAGCACAGTCAGTGGGGAAGCTAGATTCACTTAACAACTATGTTACTAACTGAATAACTGCGGAGATTCACTTAATGACCAATTCCCTTATGACTGATTCACTTAACGACAGCTTCACTTAACGACAGCTTCACGTAACCACTTCACTTAACAAATCTGTTCATTTAATGATCAATTCACTTAACTAATTCAATGAATGACCAATTCACTTAACGACTGATTCATTTAAGGATCTTATGCCCGACTTCACAGCCACAGGGATTCGTTTAGCAACTGTAGTAGGAAAGGTCCTCCCATGGAGCAGAAACCCGCTTCATCACTATCTCTCTTAGCGACAGAAATGTTAGGCTCCCTTGTGGTCGTAGGTCGAGGATCTGTAGAAAAACCTGTACAATTAAGGGCAAGACTTAACTTTCCTTCTGTATGGTACTGTCCTTCACCTTCCCCGGCGTCCTTTTTATGTAAGAAATCCTTCACAATCAAGTTTATGAGCCTGAAATAAAAGATTTTTTCTCCCCCTGGGAGGGGAAAAAAATGCTTCTGACAGCTTTAGATGAAATATTAACGTGGAGTGACAACAACAAAAAATTTTTGTCAACAACATGTCGAAGCGTCTGGCTCTCGAATCCGCTCTGTTAGGGTGGTGAAAAGATTTTAAAAATGGATTTTTCAGAATTGAGGGTTTTTTTAGCTATAATACTGTTGATCGTAGTTTACTTTACCTTACTTTTATTTAATTTGTATACCGCCCTTCTCCCGAAGGACTCAGGGCGGTGAACAGCCAACAATAAAATACATACTTACAAAATTTAAAAAACAGAACTAAAATCGAATTAAATAATTTGGCCCAGACAGATTAAAACCCCAATCAATTTAAAACAAATTTAAACTTTGAAAATTAAAAGATAATTGAAAATATTAAAATATTAAAATTGTTTAAAAATTGTTTAAAAAGAGGGCTGAAACAATATTGCCACAAGCAGGAACTTGTAAATCACCTGGTCAGATTTCATACCTAAGGTGGGACTAGAATTCACCATCTCCTGATGATTGGCCCAAAGTCACCCAGCCAGCTTTCATGCTTAAGGCAGGACTAGAACTCACTGTCTCCTGATGATTGGTCCATAGTTGTCCAATGGGCTTTTGTGCCTAAGTCAGGACTAGAACTCTCTCTGTCCTGGTGATTGGTCCAAAGTCATCTAGCTGGGTTTGATTCCTAAATTGGGACTAGAACTCACCGATGCCTGGTGACTAGTCCAAAATCATCCAGCTATCTTTCTTGCCTAAGGTGAGACTAGAACTCACAGTCTCCTGGTGTTTGAGCCAAGGCTATCCCGTCAGCTTTCATGCCCAAAGCAAGACTAGAACTCACTGTCGCCTGGTTTCTAAGCCAACACCTTTCTAAATTATGCAAATGACTTCCTTTGATGAGCCTGGTTTCATTTGTTTAGGTGCTCTTGGGAATTAACAGGTTTGCCCAAACGTGACGGATTCACGGATCTGTTTCTCACCCCGATGGTTGGTTTGTGCATTTCTTGGATGGTTTGTGCATTTTCAGCTTGACGGTGCGAGTTGGGAATAAAAAGAAATCTAGGTCAGCAGTGTTTTTGGGTGTTTGTGTGTGTGAGAGAGAGACAACGAGACAGACAGAGACAGAGAAAGAGAGAGAAAAATGAGACAGAGGTAAAGAGAGAAAGGGGCAGAGAAAAATTAGATAGGTGAGAGAGAGAGGGGGGGCAGAAAAATGAGAGGAGGAAAGAGAGAAAGGAATATAAAAAATGAGAGAGAAAATGAGATTGAAAAAGAGTGAGGAAGAGAGAAAGGCAGAAAAATGAGAGAGATAGGTGGTTCACCAGGCTCAAGGTTTGACTTAGCCTTCCATCCTTCCGAAGTAGGTAAAATGAGGACCCGGATTGTGGGGGCAATAAGCTGACTTTGTATAAAAAAAGAACACCGCTTTGGGGGGGGGGAGGGGCGAAAGCCCTATTAAGCAGGTATATACAAAAGTATGAAGGCTATTGCTTAACACATTGTAAGCCGCCCTGAGTCTCCGGAGAAGGGCGGCATATAAATCGAACCAATAAATAAATAAATAAATAAATAAGAGAAAGGGACAGAATAAAGAGTGATAGAAAAAGAGAGAGACAGAAAAAAAGAGAGAAACAGAAAAAAGTATGAGAGTGAAGGAAGTAGAAAGAGACAGAGAAAAAAGACAGAGACCAAAAAAGATAGAGAGAAAGAGAAAGACAGAAAAAAGAGAGTGAGAGAGAAGGAAAGATAAAGAGAAGAAAGAGAGAGCCCAAGTCAGAGATAGACAGAAAAGACAGAGAAAGAAACAGAAGAATGAGAGAGACAGAGATACAAAGAGAGAGAGAAAAGAATGAGAAAGGAAGAGAGAGAGAAATGAGAGAGAGAGACCCAGAGAGAGAGATAATCTCAGATCAGAAACAAGCTCTAATCCTAGCATTAAACAAACCTGGTTGCCAGGCTCCGGGAGTTTTGCTATTTTAAGCATTTTCCTCCCTGATGGATTCATGTCAGAGCAAAAAAAAAAAATAGCAGCAGAAGCAGGCTGGCTGATTACGGCTTCAAATACAGGCAGTCCTCGACTTATGACCGTAACAGACCCTGCCCGTTACATTTGTAAGTTGTGATGGTCATAAAGCAGGTCGCCCTCACGACGGATCTAATTTTACAACCTCCTCCGGTGGGATCCTGGATGCGCTCTGAGCTTGGGGGTTTCCTTGCAAATGTTTCATGACCCAACCAGGTAACATAATCAGTGGGAATGAAGGGAGGAGGAGGATTCGCCGCAATTCGGTTAGCGACCATGGCCAAAAAGGCTAAAATCAAAGCAACCCACTCCACAACCGCCCCGTTCAATGCCCCAAATTTGGCCATCAGTCTAGTCCGACCTGTAGGCCCCTTGACTCCCCCTCCTGTAAAACAAGCAGCGAGAGCCTATTCCTAGACCGGCCTGATTTTTGCGGAATCCCTCTAGGACTTTGGAGTCATGAGAGGCCATCCCTAGACTGGCCTGGTTTATGTGGGACCCCCCTTTGGAGCAGCGAGAGGCCATTCCTAGATTGGCCTGCTTTTTGTTGGACCCCTGTGGAGCAACGAGAGGCCATCCGTAGACCAGCCTGACTTTGGCAGGACCCCTCTAGGACTTTGGAGCCATGAGAGGCCATCCCTAGACTAGCCTAATTTTTGTGGGATCACTCTGGAGCAATGAGAGGCTATTCCTAGACCGGCCTGGTTTTTGTGGGACCCCTCTGGAGCAACGAGAGGCAATTCCTAGACAGGCCTGGTTTTTGTGGAACTCCTCTGGAGCGATGAGAGGCCTTCCCTAGACTGGCCTGGTTTTGCCAGGACCCCTCTAGGACTTTGGAGCTATGAGAGGCCATCCCTAGACTAGCTTGATTTTTATGGGACCCCTCTGGAGCAACGAGAGGCCATTCCTAGACCAGCCTGATTTTGGCAGGACCCCTCTAGGGCTTTGAATCCACCCAAGACGATCCCAAGAAAACTTTTTTGTTTGTTTCCCTTTTGCCGTTCAGATGCTGCAACTTGACCAGCCAACTTTCTTCTGCTTTTAAAAAAAAAAAAAAAAAAAAAATCAGCCCACCCCTGGGGTTCTTTGGAGCTAAAATTAAACCCCGACTGATGGCTGGATAATTCGCGTGACACCTCGCCTCGCCCCCGTTCTTGACCCAGTTTCGTCTCGGTGGAGATAAATCTCCCTGCAACTTTTTTTAATGGGCCTGTTCGGAAGCGGCAGATGGAAAAGCTATTTCCAGAAGGATCCGGCTGTGATCGCCGAGGGGGGATCTCCTGCCCTGCAGGACCCTGGGAAGAGGCGGAAGAAGCCGGGGTCCAGCGGGGGTCCAAAATAAAATCTGACAGGCTGCCACGTCATGGGGGGGTTTGCGTGGGATATAACCCAGGGAAGGTGTTTTATCTTACTGCAGTAGGAGAGAATATGATGGTGGTAGCTGGGGGTTGAATTGGGGAGGGGGGTCTGTTGGGATCTCTTGAGCCGGGTGGGTTTTCTTGCAGACGTTTCATGACCCGACTAGGGAACATCATCAGTGCTGGAAGGGACTGTATATAAACAGAGAGCAAACCCCACACTCCTTCTAGGACTGATGCTGTTACGTAGTTGAGTCATGAGATGTCTGTAAGAACCCCCCCCTCCAGCTCAGAGAACCCCAAGGATTCCACAGTCCTTCCTGCTTCTCCTCCTCCTCTCCCTCTTCTCTCCCCTCTCCACAACCCTCCTGCCCTTACAGCACTGATGATGTTCCCTAGCTGGGTCGTAAGACGTCTGCAAGAAAGCCACCAAGCCCAGAGAACACCAAGGACCCCACAATCCTCCCAAAGTTCCTCCTTGCAAATTTTGCAAATCATACTGCGATATAATTCTATTGGAAAACTTTGCATCCGTCTTATGATAGGCAGTCCTTGATTTACAACTATTCTTTGAATGTCCATTCGAAGTTCGAGAGAGATAGTTTTGACAGATAGATAGATACAGAAAGCTAGTTAGACAGATAGTTGTGATTGTATGATTATTATTGTGTAAAAAATATATTGAAACTTAAAGCTTTCAAGGACCATAAATTCAGGGGATTTAGAGATATAATCACAGGACTGATTAAATCTTATTAATAATTGGCCTTATTGGTGTTTCTAGGACATCGAGATATTGGAATTATAGTGGTATATTGAGTAATTTAAAAAATATTAAAATATTAGTGAAAATTACAAATAAAACATATATAAAAGAGAGGGAGAGAGGTGGGGAGAGAAAGAGAGAGAGAGAAAATGAGGATGAGAATGAGAACTGTGTTTCAGCTACTGGTTCATTTTTCCTATCCTGGTTTTTAAAAGAATCCACTATGCAAAACACAATACTGTGCATAATTATTTGAATGATACTGTGTATATAATGCAAATATTTTTGGACAGTATTGTGTTTTTGCATTTTTAAAAACAGAGGCAGGGAAAATCCACCGGTAACACAAACACAATTCTTTTTGTTCCTGCTTTAAAAGGCGGAGTGAATCCCTTTAGTGTGTGTTTTTGCTTGGTTTTGATGTGCGGCTTTGCACGGGGTGCATTCTGGTACCCCCCAAACTCCTGTCACCGGATTTAGACTGCCCTTTTAATTTGCAAATCCAGCAAAGAAATATTCTGCTTTAATGGTAAAGCTCCATTAAAGAACCCGCAACTGGAACACGACACAAGACCGTGTCCCTTTGAGAATCAAACTTGACTAAAGTTGTCGTTCGGGAACACCAAGGTAGGACTCTTGTGAACTTAGATTTGCACGGATGTATTCATGGTGGGATTGTGTCATTCTCCGTTTTGCGATACCGAAAGGAAAGGGTTTAGATTTTTCAATATTGTTCGTTTGACTTTGGATTAGGAACGGGGTTGGGAGGGGTTGGGAGAGCTGGAAACATGGGAATAACTATGATCTGGAACAGAGTTACTCAATCTTGGCCACTTTAAGGTGTGTGGGTTCAACGAAGGGTCCTGGGTGCTCTCTGAGATGGGTGGTTTTCTTGGGTGGACATTTCGTGACCAAACTATGTAACTTCATCAGTGCTAGAAGAGAGTGGGGTTTGGGGAAAGGAGGAGGAGGAGGATTGAGGAGTCCTAGGTGCTCTCTGAGTTTGGTTGTTTTCTTGCAGACATCTTATGACCCAACTAGGTAACATCATCAATGCTAGTCGGGAGTATGGCTCCACCTTCTAGCACTGATGTCGTTCCCTAGTTGGGTCATGAGACGTCTGCAGAAAACCATCCAGCTCAGAGACTACTCAGCACCTCACAATGGTGGGATCTTCACTTTTCAAATCAGTTCTCGAATTGCGTGACCACATGGTTGGTCGGCCCACCTCCTTTCTCCCTGGACTTCATCTTCTACTCTGTTCTCTGATGTCCATTTTGGAGCACTCTACTAGATAGCTGGTTGTAACTTAATGGAATCTGCAGAAGAAACTCCATTAGCTCTTTCTTCTCTGTTCTTCAGTGCTGTCCTCTCCTTTGACCCGTCAGGAAGACGGATGTTTTTAGAAGAAAATAGAAACTCGAGGTTCTTCTGATGTCCTCAATTGCCTTTTCTTCCAACTTGGATGACCTCATGAACTTCTAGAGAACTTGCTGCAGGAAAAAAAAAATAAATGTACCAAGAACGGGAATGCAGAAGTTGAAGGTTGTGGAGGAACAGGCCAAAAAATGAGAAGAGGGGAAAGGAGGACCCAGAAAAAATGTAAAATGGGGTGGAAAAAAATATATTGAGTGGAGAAGTTCTTGAGATAAGTTCTTGCTTAGAAAGAATTGGATTAAAGTTGTGTTGTCAGGTTGACATTGTGATTCGGTTTGTGACGGAAATTTGTCAAGGAGAAGATCCAAGCTAGAACTAAGGAGAAATTTCCTGATTGTGGGAGGAATTAATGGGTGGAACAGCTTCCCTCCACAAGTTATAGGTGCTCCATCATTGGAGGTCTTCAAGAAGAGACTGGACAGCCATTTGTCCAGGAATAGTATAAGGCGTCCTGCTTGAGGAGGAGGTTGGACTAGATGACCTCCGAGGTCCCTTCAAACTCTGTTATTCTGTAACTCTGTAAACGTCTCCTGCTTGAGCAAGGGGGTTGGACTAGATGACCTCCGAGGTCCCTTCCAGCTCTGCTATCCTCTCCTATTCCTAATGGTTCTTGTTCAGTTGCCATTTATTGTTAGCTTGTTTCAGTGGACTATTTTTTGGTTCTTGATGGTTTGTCTGGTATCAATCCCAGCTTATCCGGGTTTTAATTGCAGGCAAGGAGGTGTTTGGATCTTCAACTGGTTGATTGTCTCTCTTTTCAATGGTGTGTAAATGATATTTATGGCAGTGTCTATTGATGGCCGATTATCTGAGGAATTCCCCAGCATTTTTGAACTTGGCTCGTTCTAAAATGGTCAGTTTCCCCGTTGAAAGTCTGTCTTCAAGTCATGAAATCAAAGAGTTTTTCATCATGTCTTCTATCTGTTACTTGGTGTTCATGGATTCGTTCTCAGATTCTTCTGCTTGTTTGTCTCACATAGTGACCATTGCAATCTTTGCATCCTATGTTATACAGGTAGTCCTTGACTTAATGTGACAGCCATTGAGCCCACCCAATTTCTGTAGCTACGAGAAACATTTGTCAAATGAGTTTTGTCCCATTTCTTCTGACCGTCGTTAAGCGAAGCACTGCAATTGGGAAGTTCGTCACAAGGTTGTTAAGCGAATCCGGGTTCCCCCTTGCTCATCAGATGGCTGCAAAAGGGGATCGTACAATCCCAGGGCATTGCAACCGTCATAAATATGAGTCCTTTGGTAAGATCCTGAATTTTGATCACGGGACTATGATGGTCGTAAGTGTGAAAAGTGGTCCTAAAATCTGTTTTTTTTTCCAGTACTGTTGTGCTTTCGAACGGTCACTAAAGGAACTGTTGTAAGCCGAGGACTATCTATACACTATTTGTGTTTTTTCTTTTGGGTTTAGAGGTAGTCCTCGACTTACGATGGTTCATTTAGTGACCATTCAAAGTTACAATGCCACTGAAAAAATGGACCTATGACCGTTTTTCACACTTACGACCTTTGCAGCCCCCGTGTAGTCATGTGATCAAAATTCAGACATTTGGGGGCTGATTCATATTTATGACGGTCGCAGCGTCCCGGGATCACGTGATCCCCTTTTGCAACCTTTCAACAAGGGAAGTCAGTGGGGAGAAGCGAGATTCACTTAAGAACCGTGGGACTAACTTAACAACTGCAGTGATTCACTTAACAACGGTGGCAGGAAAGGTCGTAAAATGGGGCAGATCTCCCTTAAGAGATTGTCTCACTTAACTAAAGGAATTTGGGGCTCCCTTCTGGTCGTAAGTCGAGGACTGCCTGTACTCAAGGCGTTTTGAAGAACATATTGAGTATCAATAACAGAACCGCTATTTTTTTTTCTTTTCTATTTTCTAGAACCTTCCGGAAAAATCATGGAGGAACAAATGTCGTACAAAGAATTCCTTGATCACAACGACTCGTGGCCGATGGATGACGGCAGCCATGGCTTTGAGTCACAGCTCAGATTTCAGCCAATGGACGTGGCAGGTAAGAGACAGCGGTGTTGAAAAAAGCGAGAGATCAATTCCCTGAGACTCACTGCGGTCGTTAAATGAATCATGCAGTCGTTAGGTAAATCATGTGGTCATTAAGTGAATCCAACAGCCTCCATTGATTTTGCAGGTCAAAAGTCAGCTGTGTTTAGTTTAGTTTAGTTTAGTTTAGTTTAGTTTAGTTTAGTTTAGTTTATTGTCAACGAAATTAAACTTTGGAACAATGTGGGAACGTTGGAAATGGCGTCATTTGGTGAATCATGCGGTCGTTAAGTGAATCATGCGGTCGTTAAGCGAATCCGGTTGCATCCATTGAGATTGTGTTTCAGAAGCTGACAGGCAGCATTGCAAACGACATTGTTAGCTGAATCCTATGGTCGTTAAGCAAATCATGCAGTCGTTAAGCGAATACAACTGCCTCCCTTGACTTTGCTTTTCATAAGCCGGCTGGCAATGTTGCAAATGGCGTCGTTAGGTGAATCATGTGGTTGTTAAGCGAATCGGATGGTCATTAAGTCACTTAATGATGGCAGCCAGGAAGGTTTCAATTGCTGCAAAAATAACCACCCTCTCGCTTAGCAACATACATTTGGGTCTCATTTTTAGTCATAAATCGAGGACCTCCGGTAAATTCCTATTGTTCAGCCTAAAAACCTGGTTGGTTTTTTTTTTTCTTTCTTTCTAGATCTTCCTAGCATTGGAAGCATTAAAAACTTATTTTTAAATCATTCTATCTTAGTGATGCAGCCGGTGCATTAAACAGATGCTACTAAAAATTGATTTTTTTGCAGAGCCCTTGTCTCAAAATAGCTTCCTGGATAGAAAACGGGAAGGGAGAAATTATCGGAAGGAGATATACAGATGGCCTCCATTAAATCGATTTATCCTTTTAATCGTTTATTACAGGATATGGGGAAAGGAAAGGAAGGCTATCTCACTTCTTTTCCAGGCTGCGGGGATGAACAAACTGAGCTTTTTATTTCTAGACCAGTTTAGGAATTTCTCAACTGGGAGATGCAAAGAGAAATTCCTAAACTGGTCTAGGAATAAAAAGATGAATTTGTTCCAGTTTCTGATGCAATTCGGGGTCAAAGGAAAATACCGGCTGTGGCACTAAAGCGATTATTAAAAAGTTTATTTTGGCTGTTGACCAATCAGGCTTTTTAAAAGAGAAAAAAAACATTGGACTTTCCGGTTGGCTCAGTAAATACCCTGAATGATTTAGAAAAAATAAAAATAAATGACCTAGTTTTATATCAACATTTTTCAACCCAGAAAACGTTAAGAGGGGTGGACTTCAACTCCCATAATTCCCCAGCCAGGGTGCTTAAAAATTTGCTCTCTGAGCTTGGGGGGGGGGTTTCCTTGCAGACGTTTCGTGACCCAACTATGTAATGTCATCAGTGATAGAAGGGAGCAGGAGGATAAAGGGGTCCTTGGTGGTCTCTGAGCTTGGTGGTTTCCTTGCAGACGTCTCGTGGCCCAACTAGGGAACATCATCAGTTTTGGGAAGGGAGAGAGGTAGGAAGGGGAAAAAGGAACAGGGAGGGAAGAACGAAGGAGATAGGAAGGAAGGAAGGTTGTGATGAAGAGGACGAGGGGGAGAGTGAAAAGGAGGAGACGTTTCGTGGCCCAACTATAGAACACCCTCAGTGTTAGAAGGGAGTAGAGGAGAAGGGCTGGGGGAGCCCCTGGGGCTCTCTGAGCTTGGTGGTTTTCCTGCAGACTTTGCATGACCCAACTAGGGAACAGCATCAGTGCTAGGAAGGAGAGTGTGGTCTGCAGAGTGGAGGAGGAGGAGGGGGATGCTCTCTCTCTCTTACCCCTTCCCTTTCCCTCCCTCTCTCTCTCCCCTCCCTCTCTATTCCCCTCCCTCCCCCTCCCTCTCTGCCTCCCTCTTTCTCCCCTGCCCCTCCCTCTCCCCTCCCATTCTCTCCCTTCCCTCCCTTTCTGCCTCCCTCCCTCTTTTTCCCCTTCCCTCTCTCTCTCCCCTCCCTCTCTCTTCCCCTCCCTCCCCCTCCCTCTGCCTCCCTCTCCCCTCCCCCTCCCTCTCCCCTCCCATTCTCTCCCCCTCCCTTACCTCCCTTTCTGCCTCCCTCCCCCTTTCTCCCCTTCCCTCTCTCTCTCCCTCCCCCTCCCTCTCTCCCCCTCCCCCCTCTCTGCATCCCTCCCCCCTCTCTGACTCACTCTCTCTCCCCCTCCCCCCTCTCCCCCTCCCTCCCCTCCCCCTCCTTCTCCCCTCCCTCTCTGCCTCCCTCTTTCTCCCCTCCCCCTTCCCCCTTCTCTCCCTCTCTTCCCTCCCTTTCTGCCTCCCTCCCTCTTTCTCCCCTTCCCTCTCTCCCCTCCCTCTCTCTTCCCCTCCCTTCCCCTTCCTCTCTGCCTCCCTCTTTCTCCCCTCCCCCTCCCTCTCCCCTTCCATTCTCTCCCTTTCTGCCTCCCTCCCTCTTTCTCTCCTTCCCTCTCTCTCTCCCCCTCCCTCCCTCTCTGCATCCCTCCCCCCTCTCTCTGACTCCCTCTTTCTCTCTCCCCCTCCCCCTCCCTCTCTCTCTCTTTGGCTCCCTCCCTCCCCCCTCTTATCTCGCTAACTCGATCACTTCCCGCCCCGTCAGCTCAACATCAAAAGTCTCCTTTCTAGTCTCGCCAACGGAAATTTCTTCCGCCGCGTCTCAAACTCCGTACAGCCGCAGGGCCACCGTCTCCATTTTTAAGGGGGGGGGGAGGGAAAAAGAGAGACAAGCTGTTCGAAGGTCGAAGCGGGGATGTTTTCCCGCCTGACTGCCTCTGTTTCATCAGGGATGTCCTAGGATAGCTGTCAGGAACTATCCGGATGATTTGTCGGATGGGTGTCGAGTTCGAAACGAGGCTAAAAAAAAATAAATACATAATACATAATGTTTTGAGAACATAAGCCTGTTTTTTTATTTTTGGTTTGTTGGAGAAAGGGAAGTCCTTTTTGGCCTGTTCGTCGGTTTGTGTTTGCTCTAACAACGGTTCATTTAGTGACCGAAGTTTAGCGCAGAATGGAACGGTTGTTTTTCTCACCTAACGACCGTCGCAGCGTAGGGATCAAAATTTCGATGCTTGGCGACTGATTTGTATTTATGGCGCTTGTGGTGACTTGAGGTCGGTTGCGCGATCCTCTTTTTTGTGACCTCCACAACTTCAGTGGGGAAGCCAGATTCGCTTAACAACCGTGTGACTAACTGAACGACTGTGCTGGACGACTGTGGAAAGAAAGTCGCCAAATGGGACAAAACACACTTCATCGATGTCTCGCTTAGGGTCAGAAATGTCTGGCTCAATTGTTGTCATAAATCTAGGACTATCTGTAGTCCTGTCCCAGATAGAGCTGTGTCGTAAGTCAAAGACTACCTTTACTCAGAGCCATGGGAACTTCCAACGATCACTAAGCGACTGGTCATAAATCGAGGACTTCCTGTATTCCTGTCCCAGATAGAGCTGCATTGTATGTTGAGGACTTACAACCTGTTGTAAGTCGAGGTCTATTTGTAGTCAGATAGATCCGTGAGAACATCCAATGGCCACTAAGCAAGAGGATGTATGTCAAAGACTATTTTTACTCCTGTCCCAAAGAGAGTCGCATAGTAAATCGAGGACTTATGACCTGTCGTAACTCCAGTTCTTTTGAACAGGAGGACGACTTTTAACTGGTCATAAATTGACGATTTTTGACCGGTCATAAGTTGACGACTTTCAACCGGTCGTAAGTTGAGAACTATCTGTACTTATAGCCGCGTGAACATCCAACAGTCACTAACTGACCAGTCGTAAGTCAAGGACTTCCTGTATTCAGATAGAACTGAGAGAATATCCAACGGTCCCTAAGCGACTGGTCATAACTCGAGGATTTCCTGTGTCCCATACCTGAACCTTACCACACGCCCCCGATTTCCAACGCGGGAAAATCACATGACTGTCAATTGTCCCCTCCCCCCAGAGGTTTTCCCGACGCCCCGAGAAGACGTCCTCCCCGACCTGCGTCTCCTTCCCGAAGACACGATGGGACAATATTTTGGCGCTCTGAAAGAATCCCACAGTACATTTTGCAGTCCTCGTTTTGTTGACGTGCTCGATTTTTAGGCCGTCCTGCTCCACTGTGTTTACTTACCCCCTCCCCCCCAGTCCTCGGTTGCCAGGAAGGGATATTCTTCCCAGCAACCTCTTTTATTCTTGGCTGCTTTGGAAACTAATTCTGCTTCCTGGGTAATTGTTTCTAATTTGCATGATGGCTTGTTAATTTGCATGTGTGCTGCCATCTGTTTTTTGTTTAAAAATGAATTTTCTGATCAAAAGTTTGGCAAAGAGTATTAACAGCTAACAAGTACTAATAAAAGAGGAA
Source organism: Pantherophis guttatus (assembly GCF_059756535.1). Taxonomy (NCBI): domain Eukaryota; kingdom Metazoa; phylum Chordata; class Lepidosauria; order Squamata; family Colubridae; genus Pantherophis; species Pantherophis guttatus. Next base: position 157,428,961 of record NC_142066.1, on the reverse strand, counting down.
GGAGGGAGGAGGGAAGGAGGGAGGAGTAAGAAAAGGATGGATGGATGGAAGGAAGGGAAGGAAAGAGGGAGAAAAGAAGGAAAAAAGGATTGATGGATGGAAGAAAGGAAAGAGGAAGGAAGGAAGGAGAAAAAGGAGGATGGATGGATGAAGGGAAAGGTGGGAGTGATAGGAAGGAAGGAGAAAAAAGGATGGATGGATGGATGGAAGAGAAAGAAAAGGAAAGAGGAAAGAAGGAGGAAAAAAGGAGGATGGATGGATGAAGGGAAGGGAAAGGTGGGAGTGACAGAGGAAGGAAGGAAGGAGAAAAAAGGATGGATGGAAGAAAGGAAAGAGGGAGGAAGGGAGGGAGGGAGGAAGAAGGATGGATGGAAGAGAAAGGAAAAAGGAAGTATGGAAGCAAGAAAGAAAAATGGATGGGTGAGTGGATGGATGAAGGGAAAGGAAAGGAGGGAGAGGGGATGGAAGGAAGGAGAAAAAAGAATGGATAGATGGAAGAAAGGAAAGGGAGGGAGGAAAGAGTAAAAAAGGATGGAGGAGGATGTATGAAGGGAAGGGAAAGGAGAGAGCAAGGCAAGGAAGGAAGGCAGGAGAAAAAGGATGGGTGGATAAGAAAGAAGGAAGGAAGAAAGAAAGGAAAGAAGGAAGGAAGAGGGGAGAAAGGAACAAGAAAGGGAGAGAGTGTGCGCGGGAGGGGGAAAAAAGGTGGAAGGAAGGAGAAAAAGAAACCAATGAGGAGGGAGGGAAAGAAGATGAAAGGTGAAGAAAGAGAAAGAGGAAAGAAGGAAGAGAAAGAAAGAAGCAAAAGTGCAGAAAGGAAAAATGAACAGCTTGTGATTGTTTCTTCCCCATCTGATTACAAAAAAAAAAAATCTCTCTCTTTGCTGTGATCCATGTTTTCTCCTAATTGTCAAAACCAAAAATCATAAAGTTGGAGGGTACCTTGGAGGTCATTTAGTCCAACCCCATGCTCGGGAAGCTTTCTCCTCCTCCTCCTCCTCCGTCATGGCTGTAGCGTACCAGGATTATATGATCATCATTAGAGATCTTCCCTCCCAGCTTCCGACAACCAAACTCAAGAAGGGAAGCTGGATTCGCTTAACGACCCCGCGAGTCGCTTAAGAACTTAAGTGATTCACTTAACAACCATGGGAAAAACAGGTTGTCAAAATGGAGCAGGACGGAAATTCTGATCGCAGTTGCGGTTGTAAGACTGGCTTAGCGATGGAAATTCTGTCCTGGCCTTGTGGTCGTAAATCCGAGGAGAAGCAAAATTGAAAGCAGAAAACCGATAGAGTGACGTCTGTCAGCTTTTCACCATCAGGTTTGCCTTTTTAACAGAAGGTCTGCTGGAGCAGGGGGTTGGACTAGATGACCTCCAGGGTGCCTTCCAGAATCCCTCCGAGGATTCTATAAATCCTCTATTAAAATCTTAAAATTATATAATTTTTTCCCCCTCCTTTTCTAATCTTGGTTTGTGCTCACAGGCAAAGAAAAGATGGCTTGTTGCAAACTCAGGTTTGTCTCTTCCAGATCCTTTTGGAACAGCTGAATTTTCTGAACCTCCGTCTCTGGGATTCACTCATCCAACGGCTGCTGGATTAGAACTCCTGTCGTTTCTCAGCCCGGCGCCAAATCAGAGCCAAGAAGGTAAACCCGGGACTGGAAAGAAAGTTGGGAAAAATCAAGACGTACAATGGGAATACAAGCAGTCCTCGACTTATGACCGCAATCTTTCAGTCCACAAAATTTCAGCCAGGCAGTGGTTTTTTTAGCACCTGTCGTTAAGTGAATCGCAGCCGTTGCTAAGTGAATCATGCAATCGTGACATGACTGTGGCATCCCCAGATTGTCAGAAGGTCGGAAAAGGCTCCTTTGGCGACTCTTCCTGCCACGGGTTGTTAAGTGAATCGCCGCATTTGTTGAGTTAGTCGCAGGGTCGTTAAGTGAAGCGGGCTTCCCCATTAACTCTACTTGTCCGAAGGTCACCTATAGGGACATGATGGCGAACCTATGGCACGTGTGCCCCAGGTGGCCCTGGAGCCATATCTGTGGGCATGTGAACTCGGCTTATTTTCAGGCCTTCTGAGCCCACCGGAAGTAGGGAAACTTTCTAGGAGCCTGGGGAGGGCCAAAACGGCCTTCCAGTCCTGCCTGAAGTCAGCAAACAGGATGTTTCCGGCTTCCGGAGGGCCTCGGGGGGGGGCTGGGGAAGGCCGTTTTCGCCCTCCCCAGGTTCCTAGAAAGGCTCTGGAGCCTGGGGAGGACGAAAAATGGGCCCACTGTGCCATCACATGTCAAAAGTGGGGGGAGTGTATGGGGGCCGTGCGTGCAGGTGCGAGGGAGCGGGGCACATAGAATTATGGGTGTGGGCACGTGTGCGCACAACACACACACACACACACACACACACACACACACACACACACACACACGCTCCCCCTGCTTTTGGCACGCGATGGCAAAAAGGTTAGCCATCCCTGCTATAGGGGAATCATATGAACCCCCATCATACATACGAATCAGTTGCCAGGCGTCTGAATTTCGATCATGTGGCCATAGGGAGGCTGTGATGGTCGTTAAATGTGAAAACTGCTCCTAAGTCACTTTTTTCAGTGCCGTAGTAACTTCGAACCATCCGTAAACAAACAGTCGTAAGTTGAGGACTGCCTGTAGTTTATTTGGATGCTGGGTTGCAGGATTCGAATTGTTCTCCTTATGGCAAAGTGAGCCAGGGCACACTTAACGACCGTGTTATTAATTTTAACCACTGCTGTAGAGGTAGTCCTCAGTTTACGACCTCAATTGTGCCCCAGATTTCTGCGGCTAATCGAGACAGTTGGGAAGTGAGTTTTGACTCACTTTTACGACCTTTCTTGTACCAGCTGCTGTTAGTAAGTGAGTCATGCATTCATTAAGCGAGACTGGCTTCCCCGCTGACCTTGCTCGTCAGACCAACCGTCATGTGACCACAGGGTTGTGACCGTCATTAAGTATGAAACATGGTTCCAAATCTCTCTTTCCTGTGCCATTGTAACATCGAACAGTCGCTAAATGAACTGTTGTAAGGCAAGGATTACCTGTGATTCACTTAACGACAATTGTAAGAAAGATGCTAATCTGGGCCCAAACTCACATAACAACTGTCTCGCTTAGCAATAGAAATGTAGGCCTCCATTTTGGTCGTAAGTCGAGGACTCCCTGCTGCGACTGAAGCGTCTCAGCCCTTCTGGATTCGTTTTTGTTGGTAAGCAAACACCGGTGGTCCTCAACTTACGACCAAAATTTCCGTTGCTAAGTGAAACCTTGGTTCAGTGTTAACGTTTTGTCCTGTTTTGTGATCTCGCTTGCCACCGTTGTTAAGCGAATCTGGCTCCCCCCCCTTTTTGACTTCGCTGGTGAATTCCTGTTGCTGAGCGATACAGTTGTTAAGTGAGTTTCGCCTATTTGTACGACCTTTCTGGTCGCCTATTAAGTGAATCGCTGGGGTTGTTCGGTTATTAAGCGAATCGGGCTTCCCCATGGACGTTGCTTATTAGACAGTTGCAAAAGTAGATCAGGTCATGTGATCCAGTGATCCTGTTATAAATAGGAATCAGTTGCTAAGCATCTGAATTTTGATCTGACCACGAGGATGCTACAACAGTTATTAAGTGTGACAAACTTAAGTCCCTTTTTCCAGTGCCGTCGTAAATTGGAACAGTCATTAAGTGAACTACCTGTATTTTTTCCGCTTTTGCGGAAAAACAAGAGCGGGAAAAATACAGGTAGTTCACTTACTGACCATTCCAAGTTACAACGGTATGGAAAAAAGGGACTTATGACCAGGGACTTATACCCCAGCAAAAGAAGGTTCTCAGGCTACTGGCCCAGAAAATTCAGGCAGTCTTTGACAAAACGCTTCATTTAGTGACTGTTCCAAGTTACGACCTCCCTGAAAAATGCGACATAGAATGAGTCTTCACTCTTAACTTCCCCGGGGTCCCGTGATCCATATTCGGAGGCTTATTAACCAGCATGCATTAATCATGGTTTATGTGATCACCATTAGTGACCTTCGATGGTCCACAGGTCTTGGCATGGTCCTTGAGATGTTGGGTTCTCTGGAGAAGTTTGGAAGGAACCTCATGTCCCACCAGATTTCGTGGAAGACCAAATTGGGGGCCAGAGTACTGACCTGGTCAAGGTCCCTCATGGGTCTTCTGAGGTGGAAACATCTCACCTCTTGTCTTCTTCACAGAGGTCCACCAGGTCCCCATGGAGAAGCTCCACCCTGCTGAAGATGCTCCCTGTTCTGGTGAGCTGAGCCCTCCAGAAGCAGAGCAGGTGATGGTCTCCTCAGGTGAGAGAAAAGGGCTTCCCCCAGCGTTCCAGTCCATCTTCTGGGTTGGGTGTCTCTGTCTCCTGTGCGTGAAGGTGGTTTTGTCTACGTGGGTGATGGTGTGCCCTTGGGTTCAGGAAGCATCTCGTGACTTGGTCCATGCAGCTCATTGGCTCCACTGAGTAGAGGACATGAGTGGCACCATCAACTTCTCCTCCTCCACTTTCTCCCCTCTTCTCCATCTGTCTTCTCCATCATCTCCATCCATCTTCTTTTTCTCCTTCTCCTTCTTCTTCTCCCCTTAACTTTCTCCATCCATCTTCTCCATCATCTCCATCCATCTTCTCCTTCTTTTTCTCCTCCTCCTCCTTCTCCCCTTAACTTTCTCCATCCGTCTTCTCCTTCATCTTCTCCCTCTTTCCTTCTTCTTTTTATCCTTTTCTTCCTTCTCCTTCTTCTTCCCTTAACTTTCTCCATCCATCTTCTCCTTCATCTTCTCCCTCTTTCCTTCTTCTTTTTATCCTTTTCTTCTTTCTTCTTCTTCCCTTAACTTTCTCCATCCATCTTCTCCTTCATCTTCTCCCTCTTTCCTTCTTCTTTTTATCCTTTTCTTCCTTCTCCTTCTTCTTCTCTTAACTTTCTCCATCCATCTTCTTCATCTTTTCCATCCATCCATCTCCTTCTTTTTCTCCTCCTCCTCCTTCTCCCCTTAACTTTCTCCATCTGTCTTCTCCTTCATCTTCTCCCTCTTTCCTTCTTCTTTTTATCCTTTTCTTCCTTCTCCTTCTTCTTCCCTTAACTTTCTCCATCTATCTTCTCCTTCATCTTCTCCCTCTTTCCTTCTTCTTTTTATCCTTTTCTTCTTTCTTCTTCTTCCCTTAACTTTCTCCATCCATCTTCTCCTTCATCTTCTCCCTCTTTCCTTCTTCTTTTTATCCTTTTCTTCCTTCTCCTTCTTCTTCTCTTAACTTTCTCCATCCATCTTCTTCATCTTTTCCATCCATCCATCTCCTTCTTTTTCTCCTCCTCCTCCTTCTCCCCTTAACTTTCTCCATCTGTCTTCTCCTTCATCTTCTCCCTCTTTCCTTCTTCTTTTTATCCTTTTCTTCCTTCTCCTTCTTCTTCCCTTAACTTTCTCCATCCATCTTCTTCATCTTTTCCATCCATCCATCTCCTTATTTTCGTCTCCTCCTCCTCCTCCTCTTCATTCCCCTTCTTTGCCTCCTTCTTCTCTACACAAACCGCCCCTCCCTTGAAGCACAGATGATGTTCCTTAGTTGGGTCATGAGACATCTTCAAGGAAACCACCCAGCTCAGAGAGCACCAAGGAACCCACAGTCATCCTCCTCTGTTCCTCTCCTTCTCCCCCTCCCTCTCTTCCTCCCCCTCCCCTCCTCCTCCTCCTCCTCTCCTCAGATCCCCCTCCCTTCTAGCACTGATGACGTTCCCTAGTTGGGTCGTGAGAAATCTACAAGGAATCCACCTAGCTCCTTGAACACTAGTCCTTCTCCTCCTCCTCTTGCTCCATCCTCTTCCTCGTCCTTCCTCTCTCCCTTCACACCACAGAGAGCCATCTCTGTCCTTCAAGGCAACGGATTTCTGGAGGATCTGCTGATCATTTGGGGGTTTTCGTTTGGCTTGGGAGGCCATAAGAATAGGACTGTCCTACCAAAGTCCACCATGATCTCTTCCTGCTAAATATTTAAAAGAAGATAATGTGCTGTTGTAAGTCTATTTTTGTCTGTTTCTTCTGCAGTTCCTCCTGCATTTGAGGACGCTGTCCCTACCATGGAGGAGCTGATGGGATTTGAACCCTCGCTGGACCAACCCTTGCTTCTTCAGAAAGGACCTCAAGCAGGTGAGCTGAGTGAGGAGCAGGCAGGCAGAATTGGGCCACTTCCTTGGCCCATGCCGCAGCTGCTGGATGCACGAAGAGACTTCCTTGGGTTGAAGACTTTTAGACTGGATTTTATTCCAATTTTACTTTAAATCGTATTTTATCCAATTCCATTTTAAATTGCTTTTATCAAATTTTAGTAATAATTTGTTTCTGGAACTCTGCACTTTGATATGGCCCAAGGGCTAATCAATCAATCAATCAATCAATCAATCAATCAATCAACTAAATTAAAGAATGGGAAAAGGGCTTATAAGCTGCCCCATCCATCTTCTCCTTAAGAAGGGGTAGAGGAGGAGGAGGAGGAGGAAGAGGAAGGATTGTGGGGTTGGTGCTCTCTCAGCTTGGCTGTTTTGTTGCAGACATTTTGTGACCAAACTAGGGAACATCATCAGTGCCAGAAGGGTTTGTGGAGGAGCAGGAGGAGGACTGTGGGGTCCTTGGTGCTCTCTGAGCTGGGTAGTTTTCTTGCAGACATTTCATGACCCAACTAGATAACTTCATCAGTGCTAGAAGGGAGTGTGGTATGAGGAGAGGAGAGGAGGAGGAGGAAGAGGAAGAGGAAGAAGAGGAGGAAAAGGACTGTGGGGTCCTTGGTGCTCTCTAAGCTTGGCTGTTTTCTTCAGACGTTTCACGATCCAACTAGGTAACATCATCAGTGCCATTGGTAGAAGGGAGTGGGGTGTGTGGAGTAACCTCCTTACCACCTTCCTAACTCCAATGCATATTTTCCTAGAAACCTCCCTTAATGGAATCCATTAAAAGACCCTTCTGTAAGGATATGCTGGCTCGTAGATGGAGCAAGCCTGCTCAACATCTGGTCAGCCGGTTGTCCAAAATGACACCAGGGTCTCCTGCTTGGGGTGGTGGTGGTTCATCTTGAAGACCTCTAAGGTCCCATCCAACTCTGGGATTCTGTTATCTCTCCGATGATGCACCTTTTCTGGTTTGAACCTGGACGGCATCCACCCATTCCTCGTTCCGGATTTCTGAAGGACCTCCAATGGACGGGACAGATTGACTTCATGGTGGTGACACATCACTGACCATGGATGGTTTGGAAAGTGGAGAACTGTGGAGCACTCAAGAACACCTGGGTAGCTTCTGAGTAGAAAAGACAACTCTTTCTTTCCTCCTTTCTCCAAAACAGGCTTCCTGGAGACCCCGGTGTCGAAAGAACTAAAATCAGAAGATGAAGATATCATTGTCCTCACCGCTGACAGTTGTCCCACGCTGGAAAAACCAGAAGAAGGGAGCCTATTCCTTCACTCTCCAAAGGAGAAAGACGGTTTTCTTGGCCAACAGCCAATGGCAGTAAGCCTTCCAGCCCAAAAAACAGAGGAGGTCCAGCCATCACTTCCCTTTCCTGCTCAAGAAGAAAAGAGCCCATGTCCCGACTTCAACACAGAAGATCTGTTTCAACCAACGCCAACCGAATCTGGAGAGCATCTTCCACATCTTGCAGGTAAAAACAAATCAAAGCTTCGTGATGGGCTGTCATCTTCTTATCATTCTAAGTCAACCTCTTTTCTTCCTCTCTTCTCTAAGTCTGAACCTTTTCTTTCGGGGGTGCTCTTGATAGATTTTGAGTTGGGGGCTGGAGAACTTCAACGAGATACTTCAGAGACTGATCAGAAGAGCACTTAGAACGTAAAGAGTATTCTCTTGGCTTTCTGAGTTGTGTCCCAACGCCCTGCTGTTCAGCACAAGAACTTCTTGAGTTGGACGTAACGGTGTGGTTGGTAGACAGATCTACGATAAATGTCAAGGATCATTGAACCCCTGGTGTTCCTTGATGTTCTCCAGTTGTGTTGGGACTGGTAAAGAGGTCTTGGAAGGCCCTCCACATAAATTCTTGGAAAGGATCCTTTGAAGCCTATAAGTTCTGGAGATGGTTCTTCCAGCACCTTTGGAGAACATCTCTTTGGGCAAGACCAGCCCGAGATTGGCCAAGGGACCACGAAGCTTCTGGTCATTGGAGAAAGTTCTTCGTTTTATGGTGATGACCCTGGTTTTTGTCTTCAGCAGACTTGATGGGATCTGTCCTTGGGGAGGAGCCCCACGTGGACTCTCTAAGATCCTTTGTTGATGAGTCCACGTTGGTCAAGGACAAGGAAATACCTGCCCACCCAGTGGAGCCACCTGCAGGAAAGCTGCCTCCAGAACAAGGAGGTGAGTATTTATGGAGAATTAGAAGCTGAACCTTCTCTGGAGACCTTCTCTTCCTTCTCCATCCTGCAATTTTTCTCCCTTGCAACTTGCTTTTCTCTTGGTTGCTGAGGAACTTCAGGTCTTCTGCTTTGGAAGGTAGATCTTAGTTATATGATAGAATTAGATAAATGGCAGAAATTGTGGGACAAGAATTATAAATTAACGATGTCAACTGCATATGAGGAGAATTTGTATAAGATGTTTTATAGATTGCAGCTTTGAAGCCCTGAAGTTCTGGAGATGGTTCTTCCAGCACCTTTGGAGAACATCTCTTTGGGCAAGACCAGCCTGAGTTTGGCCACGGGACCACGATGCTTCTGGTCATTGGAGAAAGTTCTTCGTTTTGTGGTGATGACCCTGGTTTTTGTCTTCAGCAGACTTGATGGGATCTGTCCTTGGAGAGGAGCCCCACGTGGACTCTCTAAGATCCTTTGTTGATGAGTCCACATTGGTCAAGGACAAGGAAATACCTGCCCACCCAGTGGAGCCACCTGCAGGAAAGCTGCCTCCAGAACAAGGAGGTGAGTATTTATGGAGAATTAGAAGCTGAACCTTCTCTGAAGACCTTCTCTTCCTTCTCCATCCTGCAATTTTTCTCCTTTGCAACTTGCTTTTCTCTTGGTTGCTGAGGAACTTCAGGTCTTCTGCTTTGGAAGGTAGATCTTAGTTATATGATAGAATTAGATAAATGGTAGAAATTGTGGGACAAGAATTATAAATTAACGATGTCAACTGCATATAAGGAGAATTTGTATAAGATGTTTTATAGATGGCACCTTCCACCGGCGAGGTTGGCAAAGATGTTTAAAGATAACTCAGCTAAATGTTGGAAGTGCCACCAGCTACCTGGATCTTACTATCATATGTGGTGGACATGTGAAGAAGCAAAGAAGCATTGGACAAAAAATAAAGACACAGTTGGAAAAGATGACAAAACAACATACTGTATTGAGTTAAAACCAGAAATGTTTCTGCTGGGGTTCTTACCTGAAATTTATAATAAAGAGAATGTATATTTAATTATTCATGTATTAACCACAGCTAGAATTGTATTTGCACAACATTGGAAAAGTGAAGAGATTCCCATTGATGAGAAAGTAATTAGGAAAATATTAGAATGTGCAGAAATGAACAGATTAACACTAGCAATTAAGGAGAGCGAACAAACTGAATATTATATGATATGGGAAGTATTTTATCAATGCTTAGAAAATAAAAAAGAAATTTGGAAATCAAGAAAATTAAAGAAAATTAGAAAATATATTAAGATAGAGATATAAATAAGATGACAATTGTTAGTATACGTATGATGAGAATAACTATGTTTAATGTTATTATTGTACTATTATTAGAAGATACTAAGAAGAAAATGAAGAGTTTTACAATGTTTAACTGTTTAATATATTGTAATTTTAAGTTTAGAGAAGTAATATTAATGCGAATGTAAATGTTGAAGGATATTGCATAGAGATAGTTGTACCCAGACAACACACTTCTTAAGGAAAGATAGAATGTATGTATTTTAAAAATTGGGGGAAAAAACCTTAAAAAAAAAAAAGAAATTCTTGGAAAGGTTTCTTTGAAGCCCTGAAGTTCTGGAGATGGTTCTTCCAGCACCTTTGGAGAATATCGCTTTGGGCAAGACTAGTCTGAGTTTGGCCACGGGACCACGATGCTTCTGGTCATTGGAGAAAGTTCTTCGTTTTGTGGTGATGATCCTGGTTTTTGTCTTCAGCAGACTTGATGGGATCTGTCCTTGGAGAAGAACCCCACGTGGTCTCTCCACGGTCCTTTGTTGATGACTCCATGTTGGTCAAAGACAAGGAAATACCTGCCCACCCAGTGGAGCCACCTGCAGGAAAGCTGCCTCCAGAACAAGGAGGTGAGTATCTATGGAGAAGTAGAAGCTGAACCTTCTCTGGAGACCTTCTCTTCCTTCTCCATCCTGCAATTTTTCTCTCTTGCAACTTGCTTTCCTCTTGGTTGTTGAGGAACCTCAGGTCTTCTGCTCTGAAAGATAGATCTTACAACATCTTCTTCCTTCACTGCTTTCTCCCTGCCCCTGCTAATGTTGTCCACCAAAACTGGACGTCCTACCTTAGTTGCCCTGATACCTGTGTCCCACGCAGTTCCTTGTTTTGATCTACCTATTTCTGTGGGTTCCTGAGAACCATTTGTCTACTTTCTGAAACCGGACACTTAAGATCAACACTTTTGGGCGGGTCCGTTAACGACCTTGGCCTGCCCTTGCGTGAAAAAGGACGTTCCATATGTTGTCCATTGCTCCCCTTAAATACATCTTCTGAACTCTGGGAGAGATTGAGATGTTCAGAGACACTTTGATGACCTTCTGTGGTTGAGTAATAGGTTGTGTGGAAGTCCAGAAAAAAGATTTCTTCCCTTAAATTGAGCCTTCCACTCTTGCAGGAAGAGTCATAGAATCATAGGGCTGGAAGGAACTTCGGAGGTCCAAGTCTAAGGCAGAAGACCTTATACCATCATGGACAAACGATTGTCCAGTCTACTCCTGTCTATCTATCTCATTTCTATCTGTGTCTCAGACGTCTTAGCTTGCCAGTATGCTGATCTTCTGAAGTGGAAGCTTTCAAGGTCTAGATCCTGGTTAAAGGGACACCCTAGATCTGGAAAACCCTTTTAGCAAAGGGAAGACATTCAGCCCTTCCTCAAACCTACCACCGTTGGATTACAATGTCCATCATCCCCAAGATGATAGGAGATGTGGACAAGCAGCCATTGAAAGCTAAAAAGTTGGGTTAAGAATACCTGTTTATTCTGTTCGATCTGTTTATCACTCTCCTTACCACTTTCTGTAGAGCAGGGGTGTCAAACTCAATTTCATTGCGGGCCGCATTAGGGGTGTGGTTGGGGAGCAGGCTGAGCATGGCCGACTGGGTAGGTGTGGCCAGCTTGATGCCACTCACTGGGCATGGCTTATTGGGTGGGTGTGGCCAACTTGACACCACTCCATAACTGCTGGCATGTTTCCTCTTCACATTGGGTAGACTGGGCTGAAGCAACGCAGGACAGCCCCTTAAATTTTCCAGGACAGCCCCGCGGGCCGGATCTGACCACATTTTGTGTTTAACACGCCTGCTATAGAGGGACAATAGGGAACGTCCTATTGCATTACTGTCTGGTTTGGAAGCATTACAGCTTCGGACGGGAAAGCTGTGCAGAGAGTGGTGAGGACAGTGGTTTGGAAGCATTACAGCTTCAGAGAGGAAGGCTGTAGAGCAGTGGTGTCAAACTCAATTTCATTGAGGGCTGCATCAGGGCAGTGGTTGACATCGGGCTGGGCGGGCATGGCCGACTGGGTGGGTGTGGCCAACCAGGTGGGCTTGGCCAACTGATTGGGTGTGGCCAGCTTGACCTCACTTCCCAAACTGCTGGCATGTTTCCTCTTTGCATTGGGTAGACCAGGACAGCCCCTGATCTGACTACACATTGCAGGCCAGTTCTGGCCCGTGGGCCTTGAGTTTGACACCCCTGCTGTAGAGAGAGTGGTGAGGACAGTGTTTAGGAAGCATTGAGTGGTGTGGTGGTCTAGAGGCAGAGCTCTCGCCTCACAATCAGAAGGCTGTGAGTTCAATCCTAGGTAGAGGCAGATATTTCTCTCTCTGGGCAGGTTGAGAATATCTGCTGAATATAACTCTGCATTGGTGACAGGAAGGGCATCCGGCCAGTAAACACTCAGCTCCGTTTCAATTGCCCAGACTCCATCCCGCAAGGGATTATGGAGTCATTAAAAGGAGATGATGAGTGGTTGGGAAGCATTACAGCTTCGAACAGGAAGGCTGTAGAGAGAGTGGTGTGGGCAACGGAGAAGATTATTGGTAATTCACTTCCTTCTATCCAAGACATATAAGCGATGACCAGTTTTCCTTATTACCTTCTGGGAAGGGGCTTCATGTTACGTGAAGCTGAACATCCAGATTCAATCCCAGTTTTATTCCATATAACATCAACCTAAAGGTTATATTATATTATTCATTGAGGTAGAAGTGATGGAGTGCTGTGGTGGCCTAGAGATGGCGCTCTCGCCTCACAATCAGGAGGCTGTGAGTTCGATCCTAGGTAGAGGCAGATATTTCTCTCTCTCTCTTGGCACACTGAGAATATATCTGCTGAACAAAACTCCTCATTGGCGACTAAGAAGGGCATCCGGCCATTCGAACTCTCTGCTAGCTCCATTCAGTTGCCCAGACTCCACTCCCGCAAGGGATTACGGGGTAGTTAAATGAAGATGATGATGATTGAGGTAGATATGAGAGCTCTCCAGAATGTGTCATCTAAGCAGGGATCAGCGAAGCTTAAACCCCTCCCCTCCTCAAAATGATCCAGTCTAAGTAGACGTTGCCTGCAGTGTAAACATTTGGAACATGATTCTTTCTTCGTGGTGGGTTCTGTCCTTCAGTGACCTTCCTGTATTCCAGGTGGACCTCCCGCCCAAATAAGACACGCTCACAAACCCAGTGACCACCGCAGGTTTGGCAGAGCGAAACCTGTCCAGATGACTCTGGCAGATGCTCCAGAAGATCAGCTTGCAGGTTCCCCAACCCTGAAGAGTCACAGCCCCAGAGGTGGAGACTCCTTTTTCGTGGCCGATTTTGGTCCCACCGGTGGAACTTCTCCCCGTAGCAAGAGATCTCCGAGGAAGGGAGGTTCAGAAGGTTCAAGGGAGCTGTTGCAAGAGGGATGGGACCTCGAGGCGTCGGCCGCCTTGAAGAAGAAGAAGAAGAAAGCAAAGCCGAAGAAAGGGCAGCAGCCACGGGGAGCGGAAACGTGGGAGGACAACTTGAAGAAGGTAAGAAGCCCTCCGGCTGCTGGTGAACCTCCAAAAGTTCTCCAGGAAAGTCCTCAAGAGGTCTTGTGGGCCTCCGCAGAAGTTCTTGGAAAGGAGAAGCTCGGGAAAGAAGGACAGCAACTGGAAGGACAACAGCTTCCATACCTTCCTCCTCTGAAGATTGAAGAACCTTCCAAACTTTCATTGGACCCCAAACCAGGAGAATTGAGCCGAGCCAAAAAGGCCGGGGATGACAGCTCTGTGTGGCAGCCCAAAAGTCCAAAGAAAGAACTTTCTGAGGAGCTTCCGAAGCACCATGTTGAACAGAAGAAGAAGGCAAGTCCAACTTCTCCTCCTGGTCCTGAAGAAGTAAGTCCCTTTGAGAAAAGGGTACAGTTGGGGCCTCTGACTTCGAAGAACTCAAATGTTGACGCCTCAACTTTGGAGACCCACTCTGTTGTGGGGCAGAAGGTTGAGGTCCAGGCTCTAGACCCCATGGTTGCCCGTGAGAAAGTTGTTCCAGAGTTTCCAAGTCTTGAAAGGAAAGAAGAGTTGGTAGAGGAACCCAAGAAACTTGAGAAGGTCTTAAAGAAGGTCAGGGAGGTCAAGGAAGATGTGACTCTTCCAGCTGAACCAAAACTGGCCGAGCCAACCCAAGAAGGGGCTTCTTCTCTTCATCAAGACAGAGGAGAAAGCATGGATGTATTGGAGACTCCCAAAGAAAGACCACGGAGCAAAAAATCTGATTTCAATTCTGACAAAACTCCATTCATGGTGGAAACCAAGTCAGATCCAGCCCAACCCTTGTTTGTTCCTGAGACTTTTGGTGGTGGCCCAGTGTTTTTCATTAACCCAACAGAAGACTTCCTTGGTGGCCACCCTCCAGAACATCCGACCAGTCTCAAGTTGAGACATGATCAACCCAAGAAGAGAGGCAGTGATGGAAAAAGCAAGAAAGCAAAGCATGTACCAGAGCCAGAGGAACACATTGGCTTGAGCAAAGATTCAATGGCGGTAGACGTTGAGGGCCTGGGTGAAATTGGTTGGACAACCAGGAACCCAGAAGAGAATTTTTCCACTTCTCCAGGAGTGAGAGAGAAACCGAAGAAGAGATCTAGCATGGGGAAGAACAGAAGAGCGGAGGAGAGGAGCTCTTACAGGCAACCATTTTTCTCTACTGTGGAAGATCATGAGATGTTTGACCAAACCCAACAGAGAGCAGATGAATCGAAAGAAGGGATTACCATTTTAGCTACCAGCCAGCAGTTGGACAGTGCTACAGACAGTAGCACTGTGAAGCAACCAAGTCCTTCTTCCGTCACCTTGAGTGAAAACATCAAAAGTTCTCCAGCAGGACCTGGTCAAAGAGTTGACCTTCCTCCATCAGCATATCCCTTCATCTTGGAGGCCCCTGGAAAGCAGACGGAAGGCCAGGTTCTCCTGGAGTCAACAGTCCAAGGCCAGGAAATGGGCGGCCCAAATCAAAACAAGGGACCCACTTTGGCAAGCTCCCCTGGAGGAGATCCCACCTTCATGTGGGCCACCAACAAACCCAAGAAGAGAAGCAGCAATGGGAAAAGCAGGACAGCTCACAAAGGTCCCTCAAGAGAACCACCACTGGAGAAGACGTTGGATGGGATTGTGCCTTCAAAGAAAAACGATTTAGTTAACGAAGGGTCTCCTGAGAAGAAGAATCAAGGGCTAGAAGTTCCAGGTGCCGCCCAAGTGCAAGTCCCTGCTGAAAAACCGCTGGAAACGACAGGAGGAAAGGAGGAGAAGAAGGTTGGCTTTGGACAACTGTCTACTTTGGAGGAGAAAGGTAACACTGCTAAGACAGCAGAGATCCCTAAAACCAAAGAAACACCATCTAAGAGGCAGGAAGCTAGTCAAGATGAAACTGGAGAAGATCCATCCAAGCCAGATGTTGTCCTCCCTCAAGTCCCAGAAGAAGTTAAGAAACACGAGACTGACTGGCAAAGTCTCCAAGTTCCTAAGGACTTGGAGATGAAGGCAGAAGCTTCTGGTGAACACCATCAAGGAGTTAAGATTGAGGAGGTCCCCACCTCTGATGGCAGCAAGGAGGAGACATCAGAATCTACAGGCCAGGTTCCTGCTAAGCTCTTCATTGAGGAAATGCCTCCTTTGGAACAATCCATCCATTTGCTGGACAAGTTGGGCACCGGGACAGTTGTAGAAGATGAGAGAAAGATGAAGATCAAAGCATCAACAGCTTCCAGTGAGAAAAAAGACGGGGTCCCTGATCTTCCAGATCTTCAAACCCCACTTGCAAAACCCGAAAAGAAGAGTAGCGAGAAGAAAAGTAAGAAGACCTTGATTGTCCCTCAAGAACCTATGGTTGCCCAATCAACTAAGGAAGACGTCAACCGTGAAGAACCTTGTAGGGTTGGTGGATTGAGCTTCACAGTAGGAGAAGTGGAGATTGTAGATGAAAACAGGAACATCAAGAGCTTCCCTTCTGGACGTCAACTGCATTGGGAAGAGGACCTCACAAACGTCTTTGAGCCAGCTGGACCTCTTGATGAAGCCGTCTCCAAAACTCGAGGTCCTACCTGCCCGTTTTTAGAACACTTCACCAAGTTGGCCGACGAGCCAAGCCAAGAGCAGTTTTTTTTCCCCAAATTCCTGCAAGACACTAAACCGGGGGACCAGAAGATTCTGGAGGAACTGCAGGAGAACTTGGCCAAGCTTGAAGGTCGAGAGGCGGAAGCTTCCCTTGTCATGAAAGCCGGTGATGACATCAGGGAGAAGAAGAAGAAGAAGAACAAGCGGGCCCCAGCAGACCGTCTCTCCAAAATGGAAAAGGAAACTGGAGGAACGGACCTTGGAGACAAAAGACAAGGACTTGGTTCACCAGAAATAGTGGTGGAGAAGCTAAAGATGGCTCCTGGGCTGGTGGCTGAAAGTAGTGACCTCCCTATGGAAACCCAAACTCTTAAGGGATCCAAGAAGGAAGTGTCAACTCTTCAAACTATAACAACTACCCTCCTCGGTGGTGGAACCTCAGAGCCAGGAGTGTTAGCAGAAGATAGACGAGAAGATGAAATGAGGCCTTCTGAGTCTCTAGACAGTTTAGGAAGCAAGACAAGGACAGATAAGGTCCTGGAAGACATCCTTCTGGAGGAAGTGGGAGGAAGTGGTCTCTCTTCCAATCATCTGGCTCCAGACGACAAGAACCTGGCCAAGATAGAACCTCTCCTCCAACCAACCAGCGAGGAGGAGAAAGGACAACTTGGAGAACTGCAAGATGCGCCAAACTTGAGATCGGAAGCTGGAGAACCACAAACATCAACTTCTCCGGTGGTCACTGATCATGATGACCGTGGGCCACCAGGCGAGACCAAGAAAGCAGGCCGGGCCAAAGCTCCTCCACCGATGAAAGGCTACATGAGACCCACCAAGTCAAGAGGACTTCCCCCTGTTCCGTCTCTCCTTTCCTCGAAGGATGGAGCTCCAGACCAAGGCAGGAGAAGACCCCTCAAACCCGATGGCCCACTTCTCCACAGGCGAGACAAAGGTGTGTGTGAGTGCTTGTGGTTATGGCCTGCCAGCCTCTTCGTGCATCCTCCATCCAGCTTGGCGTGTGAGAACTCACTCCATGTTGGTTGCATTGGCACGAGCACCTAACCTCATTGGCATGACCGCATTCCAGGCTGTCTTTGAGAGCCCAGCTTGCTTTGCGTCACCGTGCTAACGGGCCCCATTCTGGACCTGACCTTGGCAGCCGAGACCCTAAAGCTTCTGCCTGTGTGTGCTTCTGAGCCTTGTGTGTGTATTTTGTGGTCACTAATCTTGAACGCTCCTCGAGGGAAGGAACCCGTGGAGTTGGAAGGGCCTGCTGAGGCTGTAGGCCACCTTCCTGCTCAGTTGGAGTCTAGGAGGTCAAACGCTCTTGAGTAACTTGGTTCCACTGTTGACTGTTAGCAACGTAACTTCGAATCTGCCTTCATCCTGGCCTTTAGGGTAGATGTTTCCAAGAGAAAACCCCAAATGGATTCTGAGGAACATCTCGTACCATCCATGGCAGGAGATCCTTGAGTCACTGTAGTGAATCAGAGTAGGAGACAATTCCATGGTCCAACTTTGAAGTGGGTTGTGGTTTCCTCTTGAATCCAACCATGTTTGGAGCCAGAGGTCCATAATCTCACCAGTCTATGAGTTTCTCCTTCGTGGTGGCCTTTCTCCGTTCATCTGGAGATATTAGAAAGTGGCCACCTGGCTTGGTTTGGACCTCCTCCCCTCCTTTATCAACCCCAGGAGACTCCAATTCACGTTGAACATGGTACGGCTGAGGTGCCATTTTCCAGCAAAACTTAGGTCTGAGCTTGTGTCACTAAGCAAGGCTTACCTTTGTGTGTGTGTTTTTGTGTAGACCATTCAACAACACCTCTTTAACATTAGCTTGCATGGAAGAAACTTACAGGAATCCTGTCACATCTTTGTGACAACCCCAGAAGTTGTTGTCGCCTTGGGGTGGGGTCGGGGACAAGTTGTGTTTTCTGCATGAAATTGCTCCTTGGAGTTGTGTGAGTTTTGTGTGCACGGGGAAGGAAGGTGTCAAAAGTAAAAGCAACAACATTTAACTCAAAAGTGTCAAAAACACACTGTTCTGTTTCTTTGCATGCTGTTGTACAGGAAGTCCTGACTAGGGGATTCTGGGAGTTGAAGTCCATCCCTCTTAAAACTTACTGACTGTGGGATTCTGGGAGTTGAAGTTCACGTATCTTCAAGTTGGGAAGGTTGAGAAACAATGCATGGATGGATGTGGAGATAGATACAGATCAGTGCTTTTCTGAACATGCTGCCTGGGGGATTCTGGGAGTTGAAGTCCACCCATCTTAATTCATGCCGATTGGGGGATTCTGGGAGTTGAAGTCCACCCATCTTAATTCATGCCGATGGGGGGATTCTGGGAGTTGAAGTCCACCCATCTTAATTCATGCCGATTGGGGGATTCTGGGAGTTGAAGTCCACCCATCTTAATTCATGCCGATTGGGGGATTCTGGGAGTTGAAGTCCACCCATCTTAATTCATGCCGATGGGGGGATTCTGGGAGTTGAAGTCCACCCATCTTAATTCATGCCGATTGGGGGATTCTGGGAGTTGAAGTCCACCCATCTTAATTCATGCCGATGGGGGGATTCTGGGAGTTGAAGTCCACCCATCTTAGTTCATGCCGATGGGGGGATTCTGGGAGTTGAAATCCATGCAATTTAAAACCACGCCGACCGGGGGATTCTGGGAGTCGAAGTCCACCCATCTCAAAGCTGCCAAGGCTGAGGAACACTCCTGTAGGGTTCAAGGCAGCCATATCTCAGTAGCTTGAAGTTGCATGGGTCACGTATGGACCACTGAAGATGGTGTGGATGAATTCTGGGGAATTCTGGGAGTTGAAGTCCATTCACCTTCAGACTGCCAAGGTAAGGCTCTTTTGCCAATAGGGCCTTTTTCTGGGAAGACGATTAAAGCGCTAAGAGAGGCCTTCTCCAGCCTCAAACATGAAACCATCTCCTTCCCCCAGATGGTACGGTTGAACACACACACACACACACACACACACACACACACACACACACACACGGTGAGGATGGTCCAAGATTGAGTGTGGTTGTGAAGCCAGAGACCCACAATGCAAACTCCCCCTCCCTAAAGTTTATCCGTTAGCGTGCTTCCGGTTGACTCACATGGTGCCACCTCATCGCGTGTGGATTTTGGTGGACCTGCAAGAGATCCTCCAAGGTATGGTTGTCTTGGAAACGGGTGCACGGAGGACCTTGCTGGGAACCATTCCTTGGCTGCTGCTGTGTCTGTGTGTGTGTTGCACAGAATCCGTATTAGCTTGAAGAGCGGAACAAAAATAGAAATTTTTGTGGGTGGGAAGCAACAACTCACAACAGAAACGGAGGTGTGTTGAAGCAGCAGTCGGTCCGAGATGGGTCTGAGGTCCGTCGGGTCCATCTCCCTCCATCGTTCTGTCTCCCACAAAGCCCATTATCCTCAGCCATAAGACCCATACGAACTCTGAAGGCCTTAGAAGTTCTCCAAAACTTCCATTTTTGGTCTAGTTGTTCAGGCATCAGGCTGGAAACCGGGAGATGGTGAGTTCTAGTTTTGCCTTAAGGGTGAAAGTTGACTGGGTGACTTTGGGCCGATTACTGGGAGACGGTGAGTTCTAGTTCTGCCTAAGCCATGAAAGCCACCTTAGTGACTTTGGGTCAGTCGCTCGCTCTCTCAGCCCATCCCACCTCACAGGGTTGTCGTTATAGGGAAAAAGAGAAGGACGGAAGGAGAAAGAGGCATGTTCGCCACTTTATTTATAACTAATCACAAATCAGGATAAATAAAATCAATAGAATAGGAATAGAATAGAATAGAATAGAATAGAATAGAATAGAATAGAATAACAGAGTTGGAAGGGACCTTAGAGGTCTTCTAGTCCAACCCCCTGTTTAAGCAGGAAACCCTACATCGTTTCAGAGATATGGTTATCCAGTATCCGGGCCCTTATGTGTATTCCACTCCTCTGCCCACTTTTGACTTGCTTTATCTTGACCTTCCTCTTGCCCTCTGTGTGCAAGTAGTCCTCGACTTAACAAATTTCGTTTAGTGACCGTTTGGCCATATGCCAACACTGGAAAAAGTTACCTAAGACTGTTTTTCATACTTGCAACCTTTGCAACATTTACGACCGTTGATTTAGGGACTGTCCAAAGTTTCAATGGCCCTGGGAAAGAAACCCAGATTTACAGCCTGTCCTCGCACTTACAACCATCACACAAATCCCAAGTTACATGATCAAAACAGGCATGTATTCGCCAGGGCGGTCACATGACTACCCCATTGCATACCCAGATAGTCCTCAACTTATGACCGTTCCTTTGATGACTGCTTCAAATGACGATGGCCCTGAGCCAAGGGACTTAGGACTGGTCCTCACACTTATATGACCATCAAGAGTCCCACAATCAAAATTCAGATGCTTGGCCCTCAGCTCGTATTTATGACGGTGGCAGCGTCCCCGGGGTCCCTTGATCCCATTTTGCGACCTTTGGATAACGGGGAAAGCCAGCTTCGCTTACACGTCATGCAGCTAGCTGAACAACTGTCGAGATTCACTTAACAACGGCAGCGAGCAAGGTCGTAAAGTGGGACAAAGCTCACGTAACAACCGTCTAACTTAGCAACAAGAAGGTGGGGCTCGGTTGTGACCGTAAGTCGAGGAATAACCAGACTCTACTGTGGCAAACATCGCAATCCACTCAATTGGGAAGCTAGTTCAGCGCCTAGTCTGCACCTGGAATCCCAAGGGAGAGTTCTCTCGAGTGGGGATGGGTGGGTGGGAATGCCGGTGTGTGTGTGTGTGTGTGTGTGTGTGTGTGTGTGTGTGAGCATTGTGTATAAAGGACTACGCAACTTTATACTTCCGAAGCTGTTTGCTCTCTCTCTCTCTCTCTCTCTCTCTCTCTCCCTCTGCACCCAGCTCTTGGTGCCCGCGCTATCTCTCCCGCGGCTGGCTGCTTTTCCACATTGGTGCTGTGACGGGATAAAAATAGCTCCTTACAAACTGCCAGGCGTTGTGAGTGCGGCAGGCATTGTGTGTGTGTGTGTGTGTGTTGTCACACTCCCCCTCCCTTCTCCCACCCACCCAACCCGTATTTAAACAGCACTGTTGAGCTGTGCTTTCCGGCTTCAAAGGCAATTAAATCCAGGCACGTGGCACCTAGTGGCGCCTGGCTGGAAGTCAAAGGGAAGATTCCTGTGATAAAGGAGGGGGGGAGATTATTATAAAGGGGTTGGGGGGGTGGGAATACACAGGTGGTGTATGACCTAAAAATGCCAAATGCAGACGGTCCTCAACTTACAACCACATTATGATCACTAAGCAAGGTGGTTGTTAAGTGAGTCGCGACCAATTTTTTTTTTTTCCCATGGTTGTTAAGCAACTCCCTGAGGGTCGTGGAGGGAGCCAGACGGTCATTCAGCGAAGCCGGCTTCTCCAATTTATTTATGGCTGGTCTGTTCACTAATGGCAGTTACGTGACTCCGGGGAACGCTAAGTAGGAACCGGTTACCAAGCAGCCGGATTTTGATCTCCTGACCCCGGGGGCGATGCCTTGACGGTCGTAAGTGCGAGGAGCGGTTATCAGTCTCTTCGTTTTGTGGCAGTTGCAACTTGGAGCCGTCGCTAAACGAACGGTGGCAAGTCGAGGACTACTGGTGTAGGCGGCAGGAAGGCCGCGGAGGGTGATCGCGTGACAGCCTTGGCGAATATGTGCCGCTTGATCATGCAAATAGGGATTTTTGCGACGGTCCTAAGTGTGAGGATCGCCTATAAGTCTCTTTTTTTTCAGGGCCGTCGAAACTTCAGACAGTCCCTGAATGAATGGTCATAAATCAAGGACCACCGGGTGGGGAATTGTGGGCCATCCTGTCCCTTCCAGTTGAAGAGATTTGCCTTTTTTTGGCCAGGTAGAGTTTAGGTTCTCCAAAGGCACCCCTAATATCATTACAGGCAGTCCTCAACTTATGACCCCTTCTTCTGTTGCTCAGCAAGGCAGTTGTTAAGTGAGTTGCGGCCAATTTTATGACCTTTTCCCCTCCCATGGTTGTTAAGTGAACTGCTTTTGTTGCATAGCAAAACATGTGGCCGTTTAGCAAATCGGTCTCCGCCCATTGATCTTGAAGAGTTTCTGTTGCTAAGCAAGTCAGTTGTTAAGTGAGTCACACCCCAATTTACGACCTTTTCCCCCACCGTTGTTAAGTGAACCCCTACGGTGGTTCAACGAATCAGAACGGCCGTTAAGCGAATCCGGCTTCCCCAGCTGACATTGCAGAATTGCTGTTGTTAAGCAAGCTGGTTGTTGAGTGAGTCACACCTGATTTTATGACCTTCATTGCCCCTTGGTTGTTAAGTGAATTGCTGCAGTTGTTAAGGGAGTTAATACGGTTGTTAAGTGAATCTGGCTCCCCCGTTGACTTTGCCTGTCTGAAAATTGGACAGTGGGATTATTTGATCCCCGGGATACCGCAACCGTCATAAGTATGAATCAGTGGCCAAGTGTCTGAATTTTGATCATGTGATGGTGCAATGGTCATAAGTGTGAAAAACCGTTACAAGTGCATTTTTTCAGTGTCATCGTAACTTTGAATAGTCACTAAACGAATGGTTGTAAATCGAGGACTGGCTGTGTCTTGACCAGTGATGGGTTTCATTTACTACTGGTTCGCCCACACGCTTCTGCGCAAGCACAGGTCATATTTGATGACATCCGAGTGGGTGGACAGAGCCTCCAGCCACCACTGCTACTGGTTTGCCTAAACCAGGGTGAATCGTTAGCAACCTACCACTTGACCCCCGAGTGGAAACCTACTGGACTTATGACCACAACGGAGACAAGGATTTCCCTTGCTAAGCATGGAGGTCCTTAGTCGTGCCCGATGTTATGGCCTTCCCTTGCCATCCTTGTTAAGCAAATCTAGATTCCTGCAGTCGTCAAAGCGAATCGTACGGTCATTAAGTGAGTCTGGATTCCCTTATTGACTTTGAGAAGGTCACAACTGAGAGTCACATGACCCAAGGACGCCGCAACTCTTGCAAACGAATGCCCGTTGCCAAGTGCTAGAATTTTGATCGTGTTATGATGGTCATAAGTGCGAGGACCGGTCCTAAGTCGCTGTTTCTAGGGCTGTTTTGACTCAGAACAGTCGCTAAACGAACGGCTGTAAGTTGAGGACTGCCTGTATCCCCTCCCCATCTCTGCAGCTGCTCGTGGGGGTCTGGGTAGGAGCCTCTTGCCCATATGTGCTGCCGTTGTAGCGGAAAGACACACAGGCGGTACCATCTGTCACAAACTCCATCCTTCCCCTCCCTCCGGAGCTTTTCCCCCTTTGCAAAAAGCTGGTGCCCCAGTTGTTGTTGTGGGTTATTTGTTTGTGCCGTACGTCCTGCCACTCTCGCAGATGTCCCAGCAAAACAGAACCCCCTTTCAATGCTGCTGTTCTGTTAACGTCACGCGTTTAAATCTTCATTTAACGGGGTGCGCTCGGGCACCCGTTTCCTTTGAACGGTTTTTTTCTGAATGGTGTCTTTTGTCCGCGGTTACACAAAAGAGAGAAAAACGGTGATGTGAGGTCCTTGGGCTGAAAGAAAAAAAGAAAAAACAGATTTCAAGTCCTCGTGTCGCGTACCTGGGGCGTTAAACCAAGCTGTCATCCTCCCTTCCTTAACCCTGGTTTAAAAGATAATAGCCCTTCGCCACGCACCGTTTTCCCCCGTACAGTTAGGGAGAGATCCCACCCAACCTGAGTTTTCAAAATGCTCGTTTTGTGCAAACGCTCGTTTTAAACGAGAGCGGCGATAGTATAAAGGATCGCTTGCTGCAAGGCGACCACAGGGGGGGCCTGGCGTGTCGTCACCGCATCACGGTGCCCGCCAGCCCAGCTGGGTGGCGTTCCAGCTCGGAGACGGGCGAGGAGCAGCAGGCGAGCAGGCAGGCAGCGATGTCGCTCTCTAACCAGTCCCCTGCGCCCCTTGCCGAATACAGCCAGCTGTGCAAAACCCCCAACACCGACGGCTTTTCAGACACATTCGCCTGCATGGGCACACCGAAGGAATTCGGCGCCGCTGCGTTTGAGTGGCAGCGGACGGAAGGTAAGCTGAGCGAGATCGGGCTTCACGTCCACCCGGCGGAGCCCCGTCAGGACGGCCTGGGGAAAAGCGCAGGCTTCACCGATGAGGACAAGCTGTGTTTTTTCGAAGGGAAGCTGGAGAAGGACCTCAAAACCATCTCGCAGGACAAAAGGGAAACCGAGGCGCCGAGTAAGCCATGCCAGCCAGCCTCAGGTCACCTTGAGAAGTGGATGCCGGGGTCCGAGAAGAGCCATTCCGGAGAGAGTCTGGGCATCCTCAGTTTAGCCGGCTTGCAGACCGAGCCGGCTGGATGCCTGAGGGAGTCTTCAATCCTGGAACCTAATAGAGGTATCACCGATCAGGAGAAGGCAGCTGGGTCAAAGTCAGGAGAGGTTGACGTCAAAGGCTGTCCGGAGACACCGAAAGACCTTCCGAGTCGCCCGATGGAACCAGAGATTCGGGCGTGGGCCCCCACTTTCAACCCGGTCTTGTCTGAAGCCACCGGGCCGAAGAATGGAGCCCTTGCCCACAGCCCAGTGGATCTCCTCAAGGACGGTTCACTCCTAAGTGGTTTCGGCTCTGCGCCGAAGCTGGGGCCGCCAACGACCACGGTCGAGCTGGCTCAGGATGATGGGAAGGGCAGCAGCTTGGTCGGCACTCTCCCTGAGACAGAAGACGAGAGGTTTCTGGCTGAGCTGGAAGAGAAGCTGGACTCGGCCCCTGACAGCGGCTTTCTCAATCGGGGGGGCACCCAGCGGAAGGCGATGCGTCGCGCCATGTCGGAGTGCTCCCACTTGTCTGTCCCCCCCGCCCTCAACCTTGTGGACAAATACCCCGAGCCGGTCACTGTTCCCGACCGGGAGTCCCCACCAAGCATCTTTTCTCAGTGCGTCGCGCCTCGCAAACTAAGCGCACCAATGAAAAGATCAGCCACCGTCTCCGAAGAGCAGACCTCTGCCCACCATCCCAGTCAGGTCAATGCTGCCCCCCTCTGCCCCATTCTGAAGGAGCCTCTTCTCCCCACGGAGGAGGAGAAGAAGAGGGACCAGCAGAACGGCGGTACTGGTGGCGATACAGTCAAGAGAGAACTGAGCAGCCCGGGCTCATTCCATCCTAAACTGGCGCTGATTCCCGAGACGAGCGATCAGAAAAAAGGAGAACAAGAAGTGGCAGCCGCCAAAGAAAGCCATGCCCAACTTAGCGGGACCATCCCTGCTGTGGAGGCAGGCAGAAGTTCTCCAGGGCTGGGCAAAGAGGCTTTTGCAGGCATCCTCGGCACTCCATCATCCCGGCCAGGAGAGAGACCCCATGACCGTATGTTCAATTTTTTTTTCACACAAGAGGGCAAGCGAAGCGAAGCGGGTTGGCTCTAGAATTTGTAAACAGACAGGAGGACGGCTTTTTCGCTGAAAAAGAGCCTGAACAATAGAAACGAGGGGCTTCAACTGGCCGGGGAAGGGGAGGGGGGGGGATTCCAAATGCCAGAGAGCTATAACTCTTCCCCCCCCTCCCCACATTGCATTTACCTCACTTTCCCCGCCATCCCACCCCAGTTGTAAGACAGGAGTTATGGGGTTGTTGCAGGATGCCCACAAGGAAAAAAAAACTTTAAAATCAGCATTCATTAACTTTGCATGCTGTGGGTGTGGGTTAGTGTGCCTGTGTCTTGCTCTCTGCAGAGGGTTGTGTGTGTGTCTGTGTGTGTGTGTGTGTGGGCAGAGGGATTGTGTGTGTGTGTGTGTGTCGAGGCGGTGAACGACTCTAATGAGGCCAGCACAGCCCTGCTGTTCTGCCTAACCAGGATGACAGCTATCATCGTGGCTAAGCTGAAGCAGAGGTTCCATCTTTCCTTTCACGTTAGACGCCCGTCCTTTCCAAGCAGGGACCAGCATTCCGGGTCAAGTTTCTAGACCTCAAGATTCTGTCGGCTCAGTTTGGGTCGATAGAGGCAGAAATGGGTAGCCCAGGGACAAAAAATCTTTATTTTTTAATCTTTCGTTTTTCTTCTTTTCCTAAGCTGGTTTGTGCAGATGGGGGTTTATTCCTGGCTTCTGAGTGCTGAATTTTGACCATCTTATGTGGTTTAGGATTTGGGTTTTTTAAAAAAAAATAGCAAATGGGATTGTGCTGGAAAAGTTTTGGGGGGGGAAATAACACAAGTTCCAGCGTTCGTTCCCATCCTTGAAGTGGCTTGAAGGAGAGTTTTTGAACCTGATGTTGAGCTGTCTCGGCTGTTGCTTCAAAGAACGTCTGTCCCTGTTAATGACCTCCTCTTTCTAAAACGAAGCTCCATGATTATTAATGCTCACCTGGTCTTGTGTTTTTTTGGGTATGATCTGAAAAACGATCGAAGGAGATGCCTTGAACTAGATGATGGATGAACTTTGCTTGGAGGACAGTCAAAAGGTTGGGAGCTAGAAATGGGACTTTTGAAAAGTCCCTCAAAGGAGGTTCTGGAGAAGGTCGGGCTAGAAATGGCAGCTCTGGAAAAGCTGGAGAAGACACAGCAAAGACACCTTTCTTTCTTTCTTCCTTCCTTCCTCCTTTCTTTCCTTCCTCCTCTCCTTCCTCCCTTCCTGTTCTCCATTCTTTCCTTCTTTCCTTCTTTCCTCATCCTCTCCTTCCTTCCTCTCCCTTCCTTCTTTCCTTCCTCTTGTTCCTTCCTTACTCCTTTTCTTCTTCTTTCTTCTTTCCTCTCCTCCTTCCCTCCTTCCCTCCCTTCCTCGCCTTCCTTTATTGCTTTTTCTTCTGTTTCTCCTTCCTACCTTCCTTCTTTCCTCCTCTACTTCCTCCTCCTCTCCTCCCTTCCCTCCTTTCTTCCCACCTTCCTTCCTCCCTCCTCTTGTTTCTTCCTTCTTTCCTTCCCCTCCCTTCCTTGTTTCTTTCCTCTTGTTCCTTCCTTGCTCCTTTTCTCCTTCCTTTGCTCTCTCCTTCCCTCCCTTCCTCGCCTTCCTATTCTTTTTTCTTCTGTTTCTCCTTCCTTCCTACCTTCCTTTCCTTCTCTACTTCCTCCTCCTCTCCTCCCTTCCCTCCTTTCTTCCCACCTTCCTTCCTCCTTCCTCTTGTTTCTTCCTTCCTTCTTTCCTTCCTCTCCCTTCCTTCTTTCTTTCCTCTTGTTCCTTCCTTACTCCTTTTCTCCTTCCTTTGCTCTCTCCTTCCCTCCCTTCCTCGCCTTCCTATTCTTTTTTCTTCTGTTTCTCCTTCCTTCCTACCTTCCTTTCCTTCTCTACTTCTTCCTCCTTTCCTCCTTTCTTCCCACCTTCTCCTTCCTTCCTTCCTTCCTTCCTTCCTTCCTTCCTTCCTTCCTTCCTTCCTTCCTTCCTTCCTTCCTTCCTTCCTCTTTCCAAGCACCTTTCAGAGAATCTCCACTTTGGCTCGATTTTCTGGCTATTGATGGGCCTCGGTGTCTCACGCAGTGGAGGATGGATCTCCCAAGCGAAGCAGATGAGCTTTCCCCCCTCAGATGGCTTCTCCCCCTCAGAGCAGCTGAGAACAAAGGAAGGTCGTTTCCTTTGCGTTCCCCTCACCATCACCTTCAAGGCCTGGATTCGTTTTATGACGATGGAGAAGCCTCTCTTGGGGGCGTCAGGCCACAAAAGGGAAAGAGATGAAATCTGGAATTTTTGGGGGGGGATGATCGGATGGTTTGGGCAAGAGGGAATTAGGGAAAGGATGTAGGTTGATCTCGGAGGAAGAGATGGACGAATTTCGCTTTTTATTTCTCTCTGTTGCAAAGAAAGTCAGAAGTCATTCCATTTTCTATTTTTCTTACTTTTTCATTTCCTTTCTTTCTTGCCTCCTTCCTCCCTCTCCTCACCTTCTTTCCTTCTCTCATCCCTTTCCTCTCCTTCTTTACTTCCCTTCCTCCTCTCTATATTCATTCTTTCCTCTTTCCTTCCTTCCCTTTCTCTCTTTCAGTTCCCCCTTCCTTCCTTTTTTCCCTCCCTCCCTCCCTTCCTCATTCTCTATTCCTTCTTTCCTCTTCCCCCTTCCTCTTCTCTCCTTCCTTTCTCATCCCCCTCCCTTCCCCCTCCTCTCCTTCAATCCTTCCCCCTTCCTTTTTCCTTTCCTTCCTCTCCTCATCTCCTTCCTTCCTCTTTCCGTTCCTTCCCTCTCTCCCTTCCTTCTTTCTCTCCCTCCCACCTCTTTCTTTTCCTTTCTTCTTTCCTTCCTTCCCTTTCTCTTTTCCCTCCCTCCCCTTGTTCTGTTTCCTTCCTTTGTTTTCTCTTCCTTTCCTTTCCTTCCCTTTCTTTCTTTCTTTCCTTCCTCCCTCCTTTCTGTTTTTGTTCTTTCTTTCCATTTCTCCTTTTCCCCCTCTCTACTCTTCCTCTCTTTTCTCTTTTTCTTCATCTATTCCCCCCCCCCTCAATCTTTCTAATCTTGCCTGTTTCTCTTTTCTTCTATTTTGGAAACTCAATAATTAAAAATTAAAAGGATCAGTTTAGGATTTGGGGGAGGAAAAAGGATGTTTTAACAGACAGACTGAGATGATCATCCTCCGTTCGCTCACAAATACAAAAATAAACATTTACAGAATAACATCCAGAATGCAGACAGTCCTCGACTGTCTGCACAACAGAACCTCAAATTTCTATTGATAAGTGAGACATTTGTTAAGAGTGTATGGCCCCCTTGTTATGGATTTTCTGGCCATGGTCGTTAAGCAAATCACTGCAATAGCTCAGTTCATCACCTGGTCATTAAATGAGCCTGGCTTCCCCATTGCTGCTCCGAAGGTCGCAAAAGGGGATTGTGTGACCCTCCAGACGCGACGACCATCATAAATTTGAGTCAGTTGACAGGCATCTGAATGTCAGTTCACCTGGGGATGCTACAACAGTCGTAAGCACAAAAACCGGTCGTAAGTCCCTTTTGTCCACGCCGTTGTAACTTGTAACGGTCAGTAAGTGAACCATCATAAGTCGAGGACTGCCTGTATCAGATTTCTGATTTTGAATTGCCTTCACCAATTTGGAGAGTGGATAAAAGTTGGAAAAAAAAACCCTTCCTTTGTTCATTTCTTAAAATCCACTAATACAGTCTTAGTCCTCGACTTACAACTGCAACGGAGCCCACCCCAACTTTCCATCGCGAAGCGAGACAGCATCAAAGTGAATTTGGTCCCATTTTACGAACCTTCTTGGCACTGTTGTTAAGTGAATCCCTGCAGTTGTTAAGTCAGTCACACGGTCGTTAACTGAATCCAGCTTCACCATTGACTTCTCGTCAGAAGGTCGCAAAAGGAGACTGTCGTAAATATGAGTTGATGGCCAAGTGGCTGAATGTTGATCACGTGACCATGGGGACGTTTTGACAGACGTGTGAAAAGCGGACTTAAGTCCCTTTTTTCAGCGCTGTGGCCACTTTAAACAGTCACTAAACGAACAGTTATAAATAGAGGATTATCAATTTACCTGAAAGTCTCTCTCTCTCTCTCTCTCTCTCTCTTTTTCTTTCTTTTTGCTATATTTATATCTAATGGGGAAGAATTGGAGCCATGGATCAAAAACTGACAGATTTTAGGAGGTTTCTCTAAAATTTCAGTCCATTTTTTGCTTCCAAATTCCATGTTTTTCCAGGAGAGATCCCTAAAGTCGATCCCTGGAGGTTTTGGGTGATCCGTAAGGATTTCTATGGAAAGTTTAGGTGGCTTCAATCAAACCAGAAACAAAAGAGCCGGAATTGAGTCTCTGTGACCTCTGCGAATGGCTCGTTTGCACCTCTCAAGTTTCTAGTCCCTGGTGAGAGTGCAATTTTTTTTTTAAAAAAATTGTCGGGTAGGCAATGCAACTTTTGCATGACAATCGGTGTCAAATCACAAAAGAGGCCTGCCGGGTTGGGATCTCATTGCTACTTGCAAGTCTCCTTCTCCGTTAGATCCTGTCAGATACATCCGACTCTGATCCCCTTTGTGTAATCTCCAGTTTCGGATTACGGAAAATCCTCGATTTACAACCGTTCATTTAGTGACCACTTGAACTTGGAAAAAAGTGACTTCGGACTGTGTTTAACACAATAGTTACGACTCGTGGCCACCTGATCAAAATTCAGACACACTTGGCAACTGACTCCTATTTATGACGGTTGCAGCGTCCCGGGGTCACCTGATCCCTTTTTCGACCTGAGCAATGTCGATGGGGAACCCAGATTCACTTAACAACTGCAAGGATTCTCTTAACAACCGTGGCAAGAAAAGTCATAAAACGGAGCGAAACTGATGTAACAAACATCTCGCTTAACAACGGACATTTGGGCTCGATTATGGCTGTAAGTTGGGGTCTATGTGTATTGGGGTGAAGAGAGCTGGAGATAAGCATGGATTTGGTCAAACGTGACAAAACTCAATTAATGACAGTCTCGTTCAGCAGCAGACATGGGCTGAATTGTGGTCATAAACCGAAGACTGTCCACAGGAAGAAAAGGAGGGGCTGTTAATCTGGATTAAAATTATTTCTTTTTTCTTGGTTTTGGGTTCCGATCCTGCTTCAGTCCCCAGACTCCAATTCCGAACTCCAGATTTCATTTAATTCAGATTGAAAGCAGATCTGGGGATCGACTGGATCTCTACTGGATCCCCATCCTCGGGGACCCCGAAAGGCGCCGAAAAGGGATCCCTCACTGGTAAATCCACCCTCTCTCCACCCACAAAAAAATAAATAAATAAATCCCCGACCCGCTTTTCCGACCGACTTTTCCAAGCTCGGCTGGGTTTCTCTGAAAAGGCTCCCCTGTGGATCATGGGTGTTGGAGTCCTTTGGAAGGCAGGAAGCTATTTGTGGCCGCTGTTTTTGCACACAAGGGTTTTTTTTGTGTCTTGGCGTTGCTGCGCTCTGGGGTGCCGTCTGTCACCCGCCCTCCCTCCTCCATTTTGTGCATTGTGACCTAGATTTGCGCACGAGAGACGACATCCATCTGACGCCGCCGGAGAAACCTCGATTCCTTCCACCCTGTCAAGCCTGCCTTTCCTTCCTTCCTCCCTTCCTTCCTTCCTCCTTTACTTTCTCTTTCCCTTCCTCCTCCTCATTTCCTTCCTTCCCTTTTCACTTTCAATTCTTTTCTCATTCGTCTCCTTCCTTCCTTTTCTTTCTCCTTCCTTCCTTTCTTTCTCTTCCCCTTCTCCTTCCTTCCGTCTATGTTCCTCTCTTTCTCTCTCTTCCCTTTTTGTTTCCTTCCTTCTCTTTCTCTTTTTTTTCAACTTCCTTCCTTTCTTATTTTTCTCCTTCCTCTTTTTTCTTCCCCTTCTCCTTCCTTCCTGCCTTCTTCTGTCCGTCTCTTTTATCTTTCTCTTTTGCCCTTCTTCTTTCTTTCTCTTTTTTCTGTCTTTTTGTTTCAACTTCCTTCCTTCATTTCTTTTTCTCCTCTTTCTCTTGTCGTTCTCCTTCCTTCTTCTCTTCCTTATCTCTTTCTTTTTCTTTCCCTTTTTCCTTCCTTCTCTTCCTCTTTCTCGTTTTCTTCCTCCCTCCTTCCTTCTCTCCCTCCCTCGCTTCTCCTCCCCTTCCTTCCTTGCTCCCTTCTTTCCTTCCTTCTTTTCTTCTTGTCTCTTTCTCTTCCCCTTTCCTTCCTTTTTCTTTCTTTTTCTCTTTTCCCTCCCTCCCCCCTTCCCTCCCTTTCTGTTCCTCCCCCTTTCTCTTCTTGTCTTCTCTTCCCCTTTTCCTTCCTTCTTTTTCTCTTTCCCCTTCCTTTCATCCTCCTCCCTCCCTCTCTCTGTTTCCTCCCTCCCTTCTTCTCTTCTTGTCTTTCTTCCCCTTTTCCTTCCTTCCTTTTACTTTTTCTCTTTCCCCTTCCTCCCTCCCTCCCTTCTTCTCCTTTATCTCCTCTGCAGAGCCCCCCCTGACTCATCCCCCACCCTCATTAAACCAGGCGCCAGCCTGTTCTGAAACCCTCCAGGCCTTTTGTGTGGAACTTCGCAATTGTGCGGCCTCTTTCCCACCTCCTTAAATCTCTTTTTCTCCAGTTTGCTTTTTCAACCTTTTGTGTTTGTGTGTGTGTGTGTGAGAGAGAGAGAGAGAGAGATTCCCTGGAGGTTTAGCCTGGGTTTTGGGACTTTGGGGGGGGGGGGGCTGTTAGTTGAGCTTTTGTGTAGGTACTTTGTGCTGTCTTTTGTGCAAAGAAACCGCAAAGCTTTTGTGAGGACTGCAAACTATACAAAGCCAGCTTCTCGAAGCAGGGATTTGGAATTGAATGTCGGAGCTGTTTAAAAACAACAACAAGGGCAGTCCTCAAGATACGACCACGACGGAGACCCAAATTTCTATCGCTAAGTGAAACAGTTGCCAAGTGAGATTTGCCCCATTTTACAACCTTTCTGGCCACGGTTGTTAAACGAACCACTGCCTTTGTGTCCCATGGTTGTTAAGTGAATCCGGCTTCCCCCCTTGACTTGGCTTTGACTTAGATAAGCGAATAACCTTTATTGTTAAGCGAGTTCCATGGTCGTTAAGAGAATATGGCTTTCCCCTTGACTTGGCATTGAGGTTGATAAGCAAATCACTGCCGTTGTTAAGTGAGTTGCACGGTCATTAAGTGAATACACCTTCCCCCTTGACTTGGCTTTAACGTTGATAAGCGAATCCATGCCATTGTTAAGTGAGTCCCATGGTCGTTATGTGAATCTTGACTTTGCTCATCGAACGGTCACAAAGGGGACACCGCCACCGTCATAAATGCGAGTCAGTTGCCAAGCTTTTCAAGTTTGAACAGTGGTAAGTGTGAAAAAAACAGTCCTAAGTCCCTTTTTTTAATTGCCGGGGCGATTTGGAACGGTCACTAAGTGAACGGTCGTAAGTCGAGGACTAGCCATAGACCGGTTTGTGAGGGATTTTTGTGGGGTTTTTTTGGCGTCGGTTTGTGATGCCTCCCTTTGTTTTGGGTCTGTGTGTGAGAGTTGTTATCAAAAGAATTACAGCGGCCACTGTGAGGAAAATAAATCACAGGTGGAGAAATCAGGGCCCATTTTTTGACTTGTGGACTTCAACTCCCAGAATTCCTGGCTGTGGCTGAGGGATTCTGGGAGTTGAAGTCCGGGAGTCCTAAATGGGCCCTCCTTCCCTCACCTCCACTAAATTAAAAGATGAGGGAAATTTTTCTGAATGCTGCGTTTCCAGCCTTCAATATTATTGCTTTGTCTTGGGAGGATTATTGGGTTTTCTTCTAGATGTTTCTAGAAGTTTGTACAAGGGCTATCTTCTGTAAAGGCCTGATTTTCACCCAAGGAATTTCTTTCTTTCTTTCTTTCTTTCTTTCTTTCTTTCTTTCTTTCTTTCTTTCTTTCTTTCTTTCTTTCTTTCTTTCTTTCTTTCTTTCCTTCCTTCCTTCCTTCCTTCCTTCCTTCCTTCCTTCCTTCCTTCCCTCCCTCCCTCCCTCCCTCCCTCCCTTCCTTCCTTCTTCATTTCTTTTCTTTCTTCATTTCTTTCATTTATTTCTTTGGATCCCATCTTTATATATTTTTATATATATATAAAAAAAAGACCTCAAAGAGCGAACGTATCGAATACATGACTTCGGCCTCCTGTTTTTCCCCAATACAACAAATCTGCGAGGTGGGTTGGGCTGAGAGAGAGGAACTGGCTTTCATGGCTAAGGCAAAACTACAACTCCCCATTTCCTGGTGATTGGGCCAAAGGCATCCTCTCTCTTTCTCTTTCCCCTTCCTTTCTTCCTTCCCTCCCTCCCTTCCATCACCTTCCTTTTCCTTCTTTCCTTCCTTCTCCATATTCCTCTTATTCCTTTCTTCCTTTCCTTCCTTTCATCCTTCCATTCATCCCTCGCTCCCTCCCATCTCTCTCTCTCTCCCTCTCCTTCCTTCCTTTCCCTTCTTCCTCTCTTCCTACTCCTCTTTCCTTCCTTCAATCCTTCCATCCATCCTCCCTTGCTCCCTCCCATCTCTCTCCTCCCTCCCACTCCTTCCTTCTCCTTTCTTTCCAGCTCCTCCTCTTCCTCTCCTTCCATTCTTCCTTCCTCCCTCCCTTCCTCCCTCAGTCCTTCTCCTTCCTTCTTTTCTCCCTCCCTCCTTCCTTCCTCTCCTTCCTTCCCTGCTCCCTTGTCCCTTCCCTTCCCTCCCCTTGTCCTCTCCAGGACTGGACCTCCCTCCCCAGATCTCTCCAGCCACATCTGCCCCCTTGCCCTCCTCCCTTCCCTTCCCTTCCCTTCCCTTCCCTTCCCTTCCCTTCCCTTCCCTTCCCGGAACTGACATTTGCAAACCGAAATAAAAAAGTCCCATTGATTGGATTCCTTTCCGGAGGGCGGAATTGGATCGTGAAATGCCAGATTCTCCACCTCCCACCCCCGTGTGATAATTGCTTGATAATCACAACAACAACAACAACGCTCCCTTCCAGGACGTCAAATCCCCTCAATTCCCTCCGAGCTCTTTCTGTTTGATTTATCCGCCTGAAAATGCCCCCAAATGGAGATAATTGCCTTGAATCGGTTGCATAACCCCATCCGGCCTGGTTTTTTGTGTGTTTTTTTTTAAAATTTAAAAAGAATGAGTAGTTTCCCACTGGGATCCTTTTGCTCTCAAGGAGAGCTGGGTAGAGCTGGTGAAAGAGTTGCCTATTCCTTTTGTTTCTCCTTTTGAAAAATTCTGTAATTCCTTTTAGTGCACTCCGTTTATATAGAGGGCGAAGATCTAATTCGATGCGATAAAAGTTCTGTTGTGACCAGTATTTTTTTTTGGGGGGGGGGTGTTAAAATCATCTTCTGAGTATCAAATGTGTCAAATAATCCGAGACGGACATCCCTCTGGGAAAGACACTAGCACATTATGCAATTTATTCACATTACATGGTGTAATATAATATTTTTTGGAAGCGAGAAGAGATGGATGGATGTTTTTGCCAGCTTCGCTCAAGGCCTAGGGCAGTGTTTCTCAACCTTGGAAGCTTGAAGATGGGTGGACTTCAACTCCCAGAATTCCCCAGCCAGCGCTGCTGGCTGGGGGATTCTGGGAGTTGAAGTCACTCATCTTCAAGCTACCAAGATTGAGAAACACTGGTTTAGGGGATAACTTGGCAACTTGAAGCTGAATGGACTCCAAGTCCCAGAATTCCCCAGCCGGCATGCTTTAAGACGGGAAGACATCAACTCCCAGACTTCCCCAGCTTTAAGACTGATGGACTTCGACTTTCCTAGCCAGCATGCTTTAAGAGGGGTGGGCTTCGACTCCAAGAATCCCGCAGCTGGCATGCTTTAAGAGAGATGGACTCCAACTCCCAGATATAACCAGGTTTAAGATGAATGGACTTCACCTCCCAGAATTCACCATCCACCATTCCATTGCTAGGGAATTCTGGGAGTCGAAATCCATCCATCTTAAAGCATCCTGGCTGGGGAATTCTGGGAGTTGAAGTCCACCCATCTTAACCGTGCCAGCATTGAAAAACTGCCACCGAGACCCCACAAATGATCAGTTTTTCATCCTTCCAATGTTCCTCTGCTTAACCCCTTTCGAAGGGTGGTTGAGAAGAGTCATCCCCCCCAACCCTAAATCTTCAGAAAAGGGTCTGGGGGCAGTTTTCCTTTGCTCGTCCCCACCATTTTAGGAACTCTTGGTCTGAGACCGCAGGCCCCTGAACAAACCATTGTCTATCGAATGGCAAAATCTGAAGTCAGTCTTGTAAAAGGTGTGTGTGTGTGTGCTTGTGTGTGTCTGGATTGCAGCTGCCGAGATTTGGGAAGTGGTGGGGGTGGCATCCCATTAGGCAGCCTTGCCCCCAAGGAGATTTCTCCTCGTCTCTTGAGTTCAAAGAAAGTTCTATGTCCGCTCTGGGCTCTGTGACGTCTGTCCTTGACCCATTTCGGAACCTGGGTGGCTTTGACAAGCTGGCGACAAACCGCCTTGAGCCAAGCCGGCTTTTGAACT